>NC_051063.1:110391828-110691828 GCF_004664715.2 Peromyscus leucopus
AATAGTTGTTCATGAATTTACTAATAAAATCTAAATGATAAGGAAAGAGATTAGCAATGGTATTTCCAAATGAGTAAATGACTTAGTAATAATTCTATTTTCTGTTTACTTAAATTTATATGTTTTATTGTTTTCAAAAACAAATGTTGATTGTACTCTATGCAAAACATACCTTTTATCCACTTTTATTTTTCTCATCATCTGTTTTCACTCCTTCAAGGACCTTTACTTTGCTGAGATGTGACTGACAGATGAGTTCCCTTTTTGGTGTTAAGGGTGGTCATTCAGAGCCTTTTCAACAGCTGTCAAAATCTATAAGGGTTTCTACAAATTCAACCTTCAAAACCAGGTTACAAGCTACTCTTGAGAGAGTTCACTTGGGCTGCAATTACCCATCGCAGGTCTAATTGCCCATCTACATGCACAATTTACAATGGCTCAGTTGAAATTTAGTCCCAGGCTCTCCAACACTAATTTTCTCCCTTGAAATTGACATTTCAAAGAACATCAGGTGGCTAAAACTCCAGATTTGTTATTTATTTCAACAAAAGTACTTTTCTCCTTTCCAAGTTGAAGTTTGGTTTTATAATTAAATTGAAAGATGAAAGGGGAAAGACAAGAACCCAGGGACACTGCCTTATCTCCTCCACTCTCAGGAGTAGTCTGCCTGGAGATCATTAGAATATGATCAGTTATCCAGTTATTAAGGCCGTCTCTGCTTCCAAATAAAGAAGGACAGGTATTGTCCTATCTTGTGGGGCTATGCCTCTGTCTATATCCTGTTCTACCTTCCCATATGAAAGGGAATAGGGTGATAAACACCTCTCAAGAGGGTTTTCTGAATGAAAGCTTCTAAGGAATAGGAAGAAGTACATGTAGTATGCTTTTCACAACAGTTTTGTTCCTGGTCCCCTGTCTTGATTTTCTGAGTCTCCTTCCTTTACCCTTACTTGTTTTAATCCAGAGTTGAATTGCCTCTGTTTATGATGGAAAAGAAAATTAACTAAAGAACCTGAGATATCTTTCTTGTCACGTCATTTTGTGGGTCTTAATTGTAGAGTAGGGAAGCAGACACTCAAAAATGTGATAGACATGATTCTTGGGCCATATAAATCCATTATCCCTGGCTCTATCAATGGATAAAAAATATTTCCTATCTAGCCAATGAAAAGCATTGTAGAAATCTGCACCTGTCGTGTGTGAATATGTGAAAATTATAAGGCAAGCAAACGATTAGGTCTTTGGTAACTCACTTTTTACATAGAGGTATCTGACTTCTGTGTGTGTAATCTAGCTATGGGAGATAATTTCATTATTAGTTTGGCTGTGAACCTGGGAGAGATCCTGCTACACAGTGTTTGGCCTGGGATGCTGGGGCAGAGAGAATGGGTTCACATGGAGCAGCTTATGTGTATAACATAGTTACAGTTTGATGAATTCATTTTAGTAATGAAATGAAAAAGTTATATAGCAAGGTACTTTGAGTCTGTGGAAATATTAAGTTGGCGATAACAGTAAAGAAGAGAAATCTCAGCAACAAGTGGCAGATGCTACCAGATGACACTCATAGTGTTTTGCTTGCTAGAAACAGGATTTTGTTAAGTAAATATGTTCCAAAAGATTGTGTCTCATAGTCACAGGCAGAGAGGTGGAGAAGGACTGGTTATTTAAGGGTCTAAATGTAACCCAGGAAAAATGCAACTAGGCTTTGGACTGGCAACATTCCAAATTCTATGTCGTGATTAAAGTCCTAGTCAGTCAACTTTGTAGGAGGTTCTATTGAAGAAACAATTTCTTTTTTTTTTTGGAGTTTCCAGGTTTAATTCAGAAGGTTGAGTTGGAGGTTCACCTGTTCCAGGCCAGTCTATGATACATAGCAAAACATTGCTTCAGAACCAGACAAAACAAAACAGGACAATAAGAGTAACAAAAACAATTCAGCAATGAAAGTGCTTTTCCATATATTATTCAAATGAACTATTAAAGTGTTAGCATATATTCCATACAATTTCTTTTGAGGAATTTTTCCAATGAAAAATGCAAATCACACAGGATTTTAAGGATTTTACAAGTTCCAAAATGTCTGAATGAGTAACAGTGATTTTCAACCCTATCCATACTTGCCGTATCATAAGTAATCACAACTGGGTTAAAAGTAAGAAATGTAGAAAGTAAGATAGTCAAGAGGGAAAAAAGGAAGTGAGTTAGGTAGGGAAGGAGGATATAGGGAGGGGAGGATGAAAGGAGTTTGTGTGCTTCTAGTAATACATCCATCTATCCATCCATCCATACATACATACATACATAATGTTTGTTTGGAGTTTCTGGTCACCTGTTAAAATCATTACAGCTTTTTAAAATAAGTAAACTGACTCTCTTGCCTTTTGCTAGGATGCATTGCAATATCACATTTCTTTTTCTTTTTCTTTTATTTTTTTTCTATTCTGTGGAACTTCGGTCACTGGGCCCATGATACTTTTGTACGTTCAGGTTTGCTTTGTAAATAGGCTTGGTGTGTTTATTATACCTTTAGATTTCTGTGTACCTTCTATACCAATATCCTCAGTGACTGGCTGCACAAATAATTTACATTATGATCAAGAGGAAAGAAGGTTTCTTCTCCACATTTTCACCAGCACTGACCCTTTTTCCAAATGATTGCCATTCTGACAGGGATAAGATGGAACGTCAGTGTAATTTCAGTTGGCTTTTCCCTATGGCTAAGAATTATGAGTGTTTCAACCAAGTTTTCTCACTCCTATGCACATACCTGGAGGAATCCAAGTCAGTACACAATAGACATACCCTATTTGTCAGAGCATTATTCACAGTACAAAGTCCCTGGAGTATTCCTGTGTTTATGCTTCTTAGAACTATTATTATTGTTGCTGTTGTTACATTTCATGTTTATCTTGACATTAAAACTCCAGTAGTGAGATGCCTTGATTGGCCTCTCTTCTTTGAAAAGAAAATCGGCCAGTGTAGCCCTTAGATATTCTCTTCATGTTTCCTAGTCAAAGACCTCTTACTGCTCTCAGTTAGATGTCAATTAGTTCTGCTAAGGTGTCACTTGCTAATTACAGTTGTGACTCACAACAGTTTATTGCAAAGCTTCCAACTGACTGAGCTCCCAGAAAAATGAGAGTGGCCAGGTGCTTCTGGGAAATCAGGGACACACCTGCACTAACCACTGTAGGAGAAATGTCTTAGAAGCTTGACATCTTATTTACAAGTCTATTCAACTTGTGTAACCTTTCATAATGTGGTCATGCTTGTTTTACTATAAAATATTTGTCTTATGGCTCTGAGGATAGACACATCATCATGAACATTACTTTAAAATGTATAGCATCTAAGCACATAGAGTTCTAGAGTAATCATCACAGAAAGGGGGACAGCCCTCAATATCTGAAAACCCTTAGCCCTAATGATCAAAACCCAGATAATAGGATGTCCTACTTGCTGATAACTATTGTCTTAGACTCCACTCAAACTCATTTAGAAGTTACATGAGCAATACAGGCACATAGGATGACATGATAGGTTCTCACAAGTCTAGGTTAAGATCAATGTCAAATAGACTCTTCTTAAATCACAATGAAAAACACATGTTACATCTACATTTGGTATAAATATACATATACCTAATTTTATGAAACAACAGTTTATTACATGTGATCCAATGTATTCTTTTCTAGCCTAAGCTATTTTCTAAATATACTGGTCAGATACCCTAAGCTTATTGCACAACCCAGAGTATATCACATATCAGGTTAAGAATACTACATGAGATAATGCCTATGATGTTTCATTCAAATGCATACTGTTTTTTAAAGGGGTTAACCCAGATGTAAAGCAGATTGAGCCAGACATAGTGATATACAGCTGTCACCCAAGAACTCAGGAGCTAAATCTAGGAGGATCAGAGTTTAAGGTAATTTTTAACTATTTACTGGGCTTGAGGCAAACACAGGCAATGTGAGAACTTGTCCAAAAAACCGAATAGAATATATGTCCCAGAAATAGTCTACCTACGATTAGCATAGTATTTACAGATTCATCTACTTGGCTTTGCTCATAGTAGGCAAAATATACAAATCTTTCTTTTTACAGTACTTTGAGCACATGATAGTCATCAACAAAACTTGGATTCTACCACTTTATGGTTGCATTTAAATACTATATCTTGTCCTTTCCAAAATGTTTCATTTTAATTTAATCATCTTGGTAATTATATTTGTGTTTTGTGTGTTTGTCTTTGTGTGTGTGTGTGTGTGTGTGTGTGTGTGTGTGTGTGTGTGTACGCACTTGTGCATGCAGGAATGCATGTAGAGATCAGAGGTTGTTGTTTTCCTCACTTGCTTTCTACCATTTTTTTTGAGGCAGGGTCTCTCTCTTTCTCACCAAACTGGAAGCTCACTGATTGGTTACACCATCTGAGCCATGAGCCACATAGAACTAGCTGTTCCTCTTCTTTCAGCTTCAGGCTTACAAATACATGAAACATTTGGGTTTTATGTGGATGATGGGTATCTCATGCTTTTGTACCAAGAATTTACTGACTTATTTAAATGTCTCCCCACTTACTAAAATATTTCTTTTAATTAAAAACATATAAGCAAACAATACAAAAATTTTCAAACCCCACTTTCTAGTCTGTCACTTTTTTTTAGATATGTGAAATAAAAGACAAATTTTTATTCTCGTCATTGTAATTATATCTTTTAGAGATAACTATTCATAACAACTTGATGCCTAAATTTCAAGTTATGATGATTTAAGCATATATTAGCTGAAGCATGTTACAGAAAGACTTTCATGGGCTATGCATGTACTCATCAATGAATCTGATCAAATGAATTTATGATTTGATGTTGTGACAATGTAATATATTAGTATTGCTGGATCTTACTCTATTAATGTGTACTGTCATAACCATGTTGCTATTCCATTGTATGGAAATCACACACCAACAATTTATCAGTGGAGTAGTATTTAATCTTCCTAAGATTTTCTGCCATTGATACAATGCTATACAGTGATACTCATACCCAAGTGCATTTATAGGCTCAACTCTTCTTGAGATAGGTTAAACAAATAAAGATTGACATAATTTTTAATTGAAGGCAAATATATTTTAACCAATATATATTTTTTATATTAGCATATGAAAAGAGCCATTTCCCAGATCTTTATTGACACTAACAACCTATATTTAAATCTTTTGGTGATTTTTATGACACAATAAACCTGCTTCAATATTTTTCAAATTTGACATCAAATTTATTTTAATACATACAACATAAGAATTTTATTTATGGCATATTGTGATGTTGTGATATGCGTATATACTATTCAATGCTTAAATTGTGGTAAATATATCTATCACCTTCCATCTGTAATGGTTCATGTCTACAATGCCAACATTCTTGAAGCTGAGGCATAAGGATGACAATTGTGTCGATTAACCTGCCTGCCTATTAAGATCTCCATCTCAGAGAAACCACAGACTCCTTATTTCCTGTATTGGGTTGTGTACTAATGACTCCCTATGATCATATATTTGACTACTTGGTCCCAGTTGGTAGAAATATTGGGGAAGAATTAGGAGGTTTGGTCTTGTTGGAGGAGGTGTATCACTAGGTTTCATTCCATGTGTCTCTGTGTGCTTGAGATTGTGTCTCAAGATGTGAGCTCTCAGCTACTGCTCTGGGGCCATGCCTGCTTGCCTGCTGCCATGCTCCCTGCCATGATGGTCATTGACTCTAACACTCTGACACTGTAAGCCCCAAGCAAACTCTTTCTTCTGTGAGTTGCTTTGGTCATAGTGTCTTATCATCACAACAGAAAAGTAACTAAGACATCCTCATAAACATCTATCATCCCTTCATGACTAAAACATTTAAGAGGTCTTTTGCTTTGTGGCTTAAATAAATAGTGGCTCGTTATGTATAAACCCTTTACTATGGTGCAGAACATTGAAATTCTTATTCTTAAGTGTAACAGTATCCTTGACCTCTCCTTTCTCATTCATCTGGTCCAGCTTTGCTCCCCTGCCTCTGATAGCCACTATTCTACTCATCATATCTACAAAGTCATTCATTTAATATTTGGTCTGTGGATGAGATCATTCAGATTCTGTCCTCACAATTATTTAAGTTTTTGTTATTTTGGATTTTTCAGTCTTCATTTTTTAGTTTTATTTTCTTTTCTAATTAGCTTGTGCACCCATGTTTACATTTTCTACATGGCTGCTTACTTTAAAAAAAAATGGAAAACTACTCTTTACAATAAAGCTGCCTTATGTCCTTGCTTCTCCTCTTAGGCTACCATTAGTTATTCTCTCTTTTTCTCTGTAGATGCGTTTCCGTGTGTGTGTGTGTGTGTGTGTGTGTGTGTGTGTGTGTGTCTGTCTGTGTGTGTGAAAAGAAAGCAGATAAAAAAGGGTAATAAGAGTGAGACTTTGATCAAAGAACATTACAGATATGAAAGTATAATATAATATTTAAATATAGACTTTTACAACTTGCAGAACAGCCTTCTTATTTAAAGAAAAGAACTTTCATGGTGCTGTATTTAAAAAATAATACTCATTGTTTTGCTAACAGGTTCATTTCAGTAATGCATAGGGTAGAAAATTACTCATCACATATTTCATATTTATTTTCATATTTATGCAAGTAAAAATATCGCATAGTTTCATTAATCTCATTTGTAGCTATAGTTATAGCTCATGATGCATATTTACTATGTGTGTATTTTTCTTTTTTACAATACTCTTAGGTTTGTTAGGTGCCTTATTATTATTATTATTATTATTATTATTATTATTATTAATTTTTTTTTCGAGACAGGGTTTCTCTGTGTAACTTTGCGCCTTTCCTGGGACTCACTTGATAGCCCAGGCTGGCCTTGAACTCACAGAGATCCGCCTGGCTCTGCCTCCCGAGTGCTGGGATTAAAGGCGTGCGCCACCACCGCCCGGCCTTATTATTATTTTTAAGAAAAACATTTTACATTTATTTGTTCAAATTTAGTTGTAGGATATATTGACTTTTAAGCTTTATTAACTCTTCCTGTACAGGTTTGTTTTGCCTTTTAACTTCCAAAGTGAACTTTATATAACTTATTTCTAACAGTTTTTACAGTAAATAAAACTATATTTACACTAACTACAGTTACCAGTATATTTATGCACCATATTTTCTGTTAATTTATAAATGGTTCATACTTGTGAAGTCTAGACTACTTTAGTGAAGATGAGGAATTATGTGTTTCTAGATATATCTACTAAACCAGAAGAACCATCTTCGTTATTTTGCTTTCCTACCACACACCTGAGGAATCCACAGAGCTGGGAGGGGTACCGCAACTGCACCTGCAGAATAGATGCTAACAGGAACAAACAATAGTGATTACTGAGAACTTAACCTTCCATTTCTGCATGGAACGAACGGTCTTTTCACCCTTATGCCTTTTGGAGGATTTGCCTGGATACACTGACAATGAATGATGTTTTCCATTGGGATCACTCTGAAACAAGGGAGTACAAGTAGTACAGATTTGAAGTTGAGAAAAAAGCAGGGCAGGGAGGGAGAGGAGGACCATCTTGATTTCTTTTGTGACTGTACGTTAGTAAGGATTCCAGAAATGACTTTGTTACTTTATCTCACATCCATTTTTTAAAGATGTTTAGACACATGCATTATGCCAAGCAGTGTGACAGACCAAGAAGTGGTAGTGAGGGACATCTTGAATGCAAGCTGTGTCCTGAAAATGGATACTTGCTCATTAATACTATATGTTGGCAGCAGAGGGCAAGAGGAGGTTTGAATGTGAAGTACAGGATCACCAAACAGTGGAACAGATGAGAACATTCAGAAATTATATACAGGCATCCACGAAACTTTTTACAGGATCCACCACAGATACTTGGGTGAGTTTTACAGATTACAGTAAGGATAACAGTTATGTCAATAATTACAACTTATATGTAACTGTCTGTTACGCAATTCCAATGTCACCACTGATTGTATCTGTATTTCTTTGTTTTGACATCATTCTGTTTATTAGAAAAGAAATAAAAGACCATATCTTTGTTACTCTCTTCTTCTCACATATCCTCTATGTCTCTCCAATAGAAAGAAAGAGTTTCAACTTTATGTAAATAACAAATGTGCCAGAATCATCTCCAGGAAATGTATGTGTTCAATTTGCGTCTACTGAAGCAGGGACTGTGTAAGCCTCAGCTTCTTCACTTGTTAAATCACAATGATTTAAATTGGGGTCAGGTGAGTGACAAGCACCGAGTAATAAGAAAGCTTGTAATTACTACCCATTTCAGAGCAGTTTACAGTAGAATCTTTCAAAAACAATCTCACTCTGACCACAGATGGGTTTGCTAGGTGCAGAAAAGAAATTAGAATATGTAATTACCTGAAGTGAAGTGGCTACGATGGTCATAAATAAATGTGGAAGTATTAGTCTTGTTCAATTGTTTATTAGATGTAATCATTATTCAAATCAGTCTTGAGAACCTCCACTTTACAAAATGCTGTGTTAGAGTGAGAGAAACCATGGCTTAGGAAGGTATACAGTACTTGAATCCTAGGTAGAAGGACCTATTATGTGAGTTACTCAGTGGCTAATGAGAGGAAGAATGCTGTGTCTGAGCTACTATCTTCATTCTAGATCAGATATGAGGTCTCTTCTTTTCTAACTTACTCTCTGAAGTTTATTTAACCTTCTCATAATTTAAATAGAACAAATGGCTAGAGGGTATTTAGAAAAGCTTTAGTATCATCCCAAGAACTTTATAGATGGTTTAATATCTTTCTTGATCAAGATGAAAGAAACACCGATGGGGAGGGAATTCATTGATTGTAATTATTTAACCATGAAGGATACAAGATGAAAAAAACATCAGATTTCATAGAAACAAAAAAGATGATTCCTAGAACAAATCCCATTATTGGCCTAGCCATCAAATATATTTTTTTCTCACTCAAGTTATGCGCAATGTTTCTGTAGATGGCAGAGGAGGTTAAGGGGTTTCAACAGAAATGTTTCAGAGATCAGGCTTTGTATACTCTGTGTGAGTCTCAATTTTTTCTAAAACTTTCAATTTTTCTAAAACGTGGGTCTTTATTGTTTGAAAGTTTACAATGTTCCTTGTAATTTAATGGCTAATATCCTTATGTATTTTTCCACATTTGAACACCTATTTTCACTTCCCATTAAGTTGATATATCTTGTTTAGGGTGTGTTATTTATGCTGAAATCATATTGTTATCAATCTCTGTCATCTACACATTTTTACAAATATATCGTGACATCCTGTCTAACATGGAAAATTTCTTATGCAAACAATTTTTAAAAATCTCAATCTGTCATGTTGATGTCAAAAAAATAGTTGGTTGATTGAATTTTTGAGTATTCACCCAGATGTTAATATTAATCAACCATGGCTGTGTGTATGTACACTCACGTGTCATTTGCTGTCTTTATATATTTAGATACTTTCTTTGAATACACACAAATCTTGAAATTCTCTGATTATATCTATGGATTAAATTAAAATCACTACTAATAGTGCCATCTTGTGTCTGATTTAAAATTTAAAATTAAGAGATTATATGGAGGACAGAATTTTAAAAATTTTTATTAAATAAATTTGTTCTTAGATAATTTTCACATATACCCAATCCATACTGACTATTCTTACCTCCTACCTTCTCCTCTTTCCATACCATCTCTGTCCACAATTTAAGCTAAAAAAAAAAAAAAGAATATAAGTAAATCTTCAAACTTTTCTTGTCAAAATCAAGCCTGTGAGGGTTTAGGGAGGTGGCGATTTATTTATTTTTATTTTTTTGATGCATTTAGGTCTAGAAGGTCTTTCAATTGGTACTAAAATGTGAAATTTGTGTCTTTTGATTTGATTTTCTTAAAATATATCACATTGTCTAGAGAGTTCACTTCTGATGATAAAAGTACTGCAATCAGCTTCAGGTTTTGTTTAAAGCAAGATATAGATATTATGTAACTTTTTTTCTTCATTTTGTCCTCTCAGTTAGATACACAAAGACCACAAAATATTCCTAGTTAATGAACATTTGTAACAATATTGCAGGTTTCTATTATTATTAGTTATCAGTGACAATTAAAAAATAATACATTTTAAATTTTAATAAGATAGTAATGTAAGAGAAGTCCTGCAAGATATCTTCCCCAAATGTCTAAATTTATAATATATTTGAGGCACAAATCTACATTTGTTTCCAGAATTGCGTGTCTGGTAATATCAAACTACATGCAACCTTAGCCCCTGGGGTGGAGAGAGTGAGAGACGAGAGAGAGAGAGAGAGAGAGAGAGAGAGAGAGAGAGAGAGAGAGAGAGAGAGAGAGAGAGAGAGAAAGCATGATACACATGAACAAGAGCAATAAGAAGACAGAGAAGAATATCTTAACCCCTGGAAAAATTTGGAGGATGCCAAGAAGAGAAAAATTTAAACTCATAGAAAAGCAAATAAGACATGTAACAGTACCCATATCAAAAGTCAAAGGAAAAGAAAAAAATATTTAAAAAGCTACAAGTTTAAAAAAATGCCAGGCATAGGTGCACACTTCTTTAATTACAGCACCCAGGAGAGAGAGGCAGGTAGATCATTCTGAGTTCTAGGCCAGCATGGTCTACATAGAGAGTTCCGAGCTCACCAGAGCTACATAGCAAAATCATGTATCACTAAAAAATGCAATAAATTGCCTTGCTTTTGTTAGCTGCCTTTTTGGACATGAGACCAAAGTATTAGCCTTCAATGAGAAAAAAAAAAGCCAACTAATAGTTCAGTAGATCATTTAATTTATCATCTTCTTCCCAAGAAATACAATCTAGTTATCAAGTAAGAATATCATGAATCTTAAGAGTTGACTTTCTGAGCGTACCAAAATTTTCCATAGAGACTTTTAAATCACTCAGAACACTAGGTTTTAGAAAACACAAATTAGTGTTTACAATGAAATATAAGATCTAAAAATGTGATATTGTCTGGGGGTAAAAAATAAATTAAAGGCTATGTCAAAAAGCAGAGAGTGGTTTAATGCAACCTCAGCACTGCTAACTAACTCCCAACATTTATGAAATATTAAGAGAAGGATTTATCTACTGACATGAAAGGAACGAGAAAGCTACATACTGAATGGGACTAAAATATTTGCCATAGCTTAGAGGCTTGATAAATTAATGTGCTTAAGAATCAGGACACAAATCAATTTTTAAAAATTTGAAAAATCAAGTTTTCAGAAATATAAAGGAGATTAAGAAAAACAAATGCTTGGGTTTCCAATGGTTAAAAAGGAGCTAAGGTGGAAAAATAACAGCTACATAGGCATTGGTGTTATCTGTGTGAGGTAAGCCATACGCACACCTTTGAAGGCATACATGTTGTACACACACACACACACACACACACACACACACACAATAATAACACTTTAAATTTTACAAAATACAAACTAAGTAGTAAATTAAAGAATACATCATCCAGCCACTTTGAATGTGCTGCCACCCACCTACAGGACTGGGCTATGGAGATTTGGGGATCTGTTTTATTTGCAATAACACATAGATTATAGTGCCAATATGACTGATATACTAGGAAAGGACAGTATCAAACCTTGAATTCTTGTTAAATATTTTTCTCAGAAAACAAAACATAACATTTAACCTGCATGCTTTTTACAATAGACCTGAAACCTTTGACCCAGTGATGGTGTTTCAACAGGACTATGCACATATCCTCAGACAACCAAGTAACTTTGAAGCTTGACCTCCATAAATAATTATACTAATTGAAATAACATGCAGAACACCCATTGAAATTCCTATGTTATATACCAAGTGAATTTTTAATGTCTTTAAATTTTATGAAAATATGCTGATGGCCAATTTTTGTGGATTCCTTCCATTAACAAGATCTCATATCTTACTTAAATCATCCTGTTTATAATTTATTTTATGGCCAAGTGAAGTTGGTGATAGAATTTTCCAGCCTCCACACAGAGGTTATATGGGAAGCTGAGAATTGAGTAAAATAAATACTTAATATCTTTATGGGGTATAGTAGCACTCTAGAAATGACATAGACCTTTAGACACTTAGGAGCCTAATCATTTTATTATGAGAGTTCAATAAAATGTCATATTTTTAGCTTATATTGTAGGTTTTTTATTTCTTTTTGAAAAACATCATCATGTGTTAGCTGAACAATTCTTTATTCTTTTATTTTTTGTAGCAAATTTTTCAAAGAGGATATTGTGAAAGTTTGTCCAAAAGTTATTTTCATTTTGGGTTAATTCTCAAGGATATGTAAAAAAAAATTGGCCATAAAATTTTAGCTATGACTGCTTATACTGTATATTATGATATACTTTAGGCTTATTAATAGTAAAATTAATTATATTTATTGAAGTAAAATTTGAATATTACTTCATATGTTGAGAGTTTTCAAATTGTAACTGAGGGCCCATCAGTCAATGAATAAGGTAATAATGAACATGTTGGCAGCATATAATGGCTAGCTCATGGTTTTTGTTTATATGTCAGTAGGAAAATAGTATAATTACCTTATAAAAATGGTTTAGAAATAAATGAGTAAAAATCATGAAGGGCTGAAATATGGCTCAGGACATAAAAGCTCTTTCTGTGAAAAGATACAGGCCTGAGTTTATGTCCCTATCCCACAAGCATGCCTAGAACCCCAGCACTATACAGGGTTAAGACAGGAAGAACACTGGGTCTTGTAGACTAGACTAGCTGCAAGTCTTGCAAGACTAGACTCTGTCTCAATGGAATAAGGTAGAAAGCACAGAGCAGGACATGTGAAGTCTTCTGGTCCCCTGCAATCACACATAAGTAGGACTTTGCATACATGTGCTTATACACCAAACATAAACACACAATATAATCCTAAAAATAGTAATTCATGAAATATAATTCTTCATGAATAGTTTGACTACAGTATCTATTGTTATGAAACAACATTATTTATTCAGCTTTAAAGTTTCTACATATTACCAGTGTAATATTACACACAGTCCTAACTGCATAACATAATGAAAGTAAGTGGAATTTACCCACAATACAATCAAGAAAACACTGATATCAAATGGAAGCATTTTGCATAATTCAATTGCAATATCTAATTAGGAAATCCAATTATAAAATGCTTGGTTTAGCTACTTATACCTCTAGACTCAAAAGATGAACAGGTCAAGCAGAGTTCAGTATAAACCATTCTCAGACTCCAAGGAATTTTGAACTCTGATGCTGTAGAACTATGGCAACTGTAGTGTATGTAAAAGGTCAATAATCAAAGGTTACATAGAGTAAAACAGGGACTTTGATCTAGGTATCACAGCAGTACAGTGTGTGTTCATGAGAAAAATCCTCAGAATTCATTGTTTTGTACAGATAATTGTAATCTTCTGTGATAACTACATCCTTCTAATGAATGACACAGGAAAAACATACTGGTGAATCTACATTTCTGATACAACCCAAGGAAAATAAACCAAGAAAAGATAGAGTAATGAAAGTGGTATAGGAAGAAAAGGAGGAGAACACACAGGTAGCAATACACCCTGAAGATTTTGTGCACCATAAAATAAAGTGACCAAGGCCACAATACAGCAAAGGTCAAGTTTCCTCTGCACTGAGGTAAGCATTATACTTCCTTAATGAGAGCTAATCACTTTCATTCAGGAATTCTTCTTCCTATTTCCTACAAGTACCCATATTCTAGTGAATATGAACGAGATTATTTAATCTCTTACTTTTAATTCATATTCTAATGACTGAAAATTCCTAATTGCTTCTGCATCCCCAGACTCAACTAAGGAAAGAATCTTAAACTGACTAAAATTTAATATTTACCAAGTTCTGTGGAAATATTGTTATCCTTAGCCAGGTATATCCCTAGGAAGGTAAAAAACACCAGTTTCATCCCTGATACAGAAGTATTCCAGATATATTACCTGAGTCACCTGAAGAGATGACTTCCATAACTCTGCTATCTAGAGTGTTCTCCTATAAATGAATGCCTAGTGTATTCAGGTCTGAGGATCAAAAATCAACAGATGAATTCATCTGTAATATGACTCTCTTTAAGTAATCTCTTCTTTTCTCTTGGAAGAAAATGTTTTTTGTACTATGACTTTTTGAAAGCTATTGAATGCGTTGGTGGGAGGAAATTGTTCGGACCATTCATAAAGCATATTTTGAGAATGTATAAATAAACAAAAGACATTAGGCATGTTTGTTTTTATATTATGTTCTGCTTGAGGTATTTTCTTCAGGGGATGAATTCAAGAAACACACACACACACACACACACACACACACACACACACACAAATACATAAAAAATAAAACATTCCATTATGCTGGGCCTCATCACCTTAAGACATGCTGTGAAAGGTCAGGCCAGAGATAGAAATGTAGATAAACTGTTTTCTCTAAATCACCTTAATGTGTACAACAGTGACCCCAAATAGGAGCTGAGTAAATATTTGTTGAAAAAACAATTTAGGCAAGAAATTTAGCACACATCTCTCAATTCAATTGGAAAGGTCACAGCCTGAGCTTGCCTCACTTTCCCCTGAGTAACTGGCAAAGTAAATATAGCATGGTGTCACCTGGACCTGTGAACTTAAACAATAGACATAAAACTTGACATCCAGACCTTTCACCAAGTTCTTCAGCATCCATCAGTTCCCACACAATCGTTTCAGTACTTTACATAATCACAAAAGTGATTACCTTCCCCACTTGTCTTCTAGAATGTCTATGCTTTTTCTATAGTTTTTTCTTCATTTATAGTTTTTCATTTGTCTATTGGCAGTAATTGATCCAACCTTATTTCTGAACAACCTCCCAATTGCAGGATCTTATTTATTTAAAAGTCCAGGTTTTCATTACTGACGAGAGAAACTATCATCAGAATACATATTTCTACCTCTTTCGTGGTTTATGTCTGTTGATGTTTTGAATGACTATATGACTTTTGATAGTTGAGCTTTTCTACACCAGGTTAACACATTTTGCTTTTTCCTTTTAGATTTCTTACTATTTTATATTGTTTTCATGTTAAATTTAGGATGAGTCTAATTTGAGGATGATATATAAACATCAATGAGTAGATTGATTTACAAAGTGATTTTGGGGAGGTTTTCACATTAAATTTATAAGCCTTGGAATAATTGGAGTATTTATGCCAAGCCATTAGATTTAATAATGTGTTTATCTTCCCACCTGTCCTATGCATGTCTTAAATCTTTCATTAACTATTAGTTACCACCTCTGAGAATCTGTGATACTGAGATAAAATAATCTATTTCTTGATTGCATTTGTATCTTACTTTGTTTTCTTTCATTATAAGTTTCATGTTCTCAGCAAATTACTCCTTTTTAGGAATGTGTTCCATACATACAATGTACTCTATGAGGGAATCAGGGATATAACACCAGGAGCTTAAAAAGTACTTGTTTTAATGATAATATGACAATGTTATACATGTTTTTATTTCTACAGATAATAGTCCAATAGTTTTCCAACATGAAATTCAGAACAGCAGAGAACTTGGCCAGTCTTGAAGTCATTGAGCTACTAAGTGGAGTCCACTCTTGTTGCACATACTTTCATTGACAAAATGTTTTTTTTCCATATCTTATTGTATTCAACAGGAAAGTAACAAAGGCTTTAGTTGTGATCTTTATATAGTTATTCATTTTATTGAGTTAGTATTGATACAAACTAATTTTTGGAAATTTAACAGAGGACACAGTTATGTGGTAGAATTTCAGTTACTATGACTCAAGGAAAATTATGTTTATTCGATCTTCTGGGTGTGTATGTGTGTATGTATGTAAATGTGTTTGTGCATGTTCATGTGTGTGAAAGTGAATATATGTACAAATGCATATATATGAATCTCCTCAGTTGTAGATATCATTATTCAGTTCTTGTCAGATCACCATCATTGACACTATCATCAGATGTACAGAGTGTTAGATGTCATACCCAGAACACCGGAGTTAGCATTCTAAACTTATTTCATGAACCTTATCAACATGGAATTGATAGAACCATGAGTATATGTAGTGGTATTTGTTCTGCCCATGACCTTGGACTATAGGGCCCGAAGGAGGCAGTGTTTCTTGCGGTCCTATGTGACCTCTTAAAAGGAAAGGGAGAGGGGTCATGAGGGCCCTTCTCCCTAATTACTGCTTCCTGGCATGAGCAAGCTGCCAGGTGGATTCACTCCTGGTCAGGACAGAGGACGACTTCAGCTGTTCTGTATTTGTGAGTATATTTCCTCAATTTATATCCTAATAAATTTCCTATTACTCCTTAAGCAGACTCCTGTGGATTTCTTGCTTTAAGTATTGCTTTATAGATGAAGCAACTAAGGCTTGTCCACATTTAAGCAATGTACCCAATACACTGATTGTGGCTGGGGTAGGGCAGGAGACAAACATGGCCCAGCAGGCTGGCACTCTAACATCAGGTTCTTTGTATACTGATACACTTTGTAAAGGTAAGGGCAAACCTGCCAAATCTAAGGCTAGTTTTGCATTTGAGGCTATTTCCTTCCAAATTTCATCAAAAGAAGAGAGTTCTATCTAATTAAATATCGAGTCAAAGAAAAATCATGCCTTCTCTTGTTGGTAAGGTATTCAATGCAATAATTTATTTACCTTTAACCAAATGGCCCTTGGGTGTTTACTATTTCTTTTTGATAATGTATTTTCATACTCTGTATTTGAAAAAGGCAATTAGTAATTCATGAGTAATTTAGGAAACATTGACTATAAAGTTGTAGATATTTACATAGTTTCCATAAATTATAATAAAAAACTATAATTTGTTCAGTTGGAATTCTGTTGAGAGCTACATTTACATAAAGTGTCCAAATGCAAAATGTCCACATGCATTTCTAAAATCAACATATTGGGGGCTATTTCATCCTATAATTTAAATTAAATTCATTTTTATATCCAAAGTAGTGAGTTATGTTTTTTCCCTCATTGGGAGACAAAGGTTAAATTGCACTTACTCACTTAAAGTGATACATGGAAATAGCAAATCTTCCTAACATGAGAGAAGCAACCTAGGCAACCACAGCAAATAAAGTGTCTGGTTCACCTATGTAATGACAAGGTTTATTATAAAAATGGAATCTGCAGTATCTCTTATGAAACTATCTTCTAGAGTAGCAGTGATCAGTATTACCTCATTTATTTGTTTTATCAAAAATTAAATGCTAGCCAGGTGGTGGTGGCGCATGCCTTTAATCACAGCACTTGGGAGGCAGAGCCAGGCGGATCTTTGTGAGTTTTAGGCCAGCCTGGTCTACAGGGTGAGATGCAGGCAAGGCTACACAGAGAAACCCTGTCTCAAACAAACAAAGAAACAAAAAAAAATTAAATGCCTTTCATATTTGAGCATTCTGTTGTTATGGATGATTTGAGACTCTACCCTACGTCTTTGACAAGTGGCCTTCCTTTTTTCCTACTTCACCCTTCCCTCACTCTCTTTCCTTTCTTCCTTATTTTGTTCAATAATTCCTACACTCATTTTACAATTACCTCATGACTGCCAATGTACTATAAGACAGGCTGTGTATGTGAATCTGAAGGAAGAGTAGTTATTGAAAGAGAAAGCTCTGTTCTCTTTAATTGTTGAGCTATTGGGAATGTAGCACAATTAAGTTGATTTGACCTAGACTAAGAAATCATTTTCATAGGCCTAATCTTTGTAAATCTATCAAGTCTATTTGTTTTAAACAGATATTTCTTAGAGTTGTAAATCAGAGGTGTAAGGAGGTGTAAGGAAGACTAGATGCTGAAATTCTGGTCTGGGAGAAGAAGATATTTAGCTGCCAAGAACCATGGGGATGGCCAAGATTTAAACCATTAAAAGTTATTGAATAGAAGACCATCAGGATAGAACATATGAAGTTTTAACAGATACTTCTCTTTGTGTTGTCAAGAGATGACCTGGCATTGGCTTAGAGGTCAAAATGCCCTAGGATGGGAGGAGTGTAATAGGGAACATTTCTTTTTCTTTAAATATTGAAGTAATTGACTGGATCACTGTGATCAGAAAGGCAAGGAAAAGTGGTCTTAGTTTGAATATAATTCTAAGATGGAACTAATAGCAAAACCTGGCATTTTTGTGTGGTTAAGAAAGAAAGAGTACAAAGAGTGAAAGGTTTTTAACCTGAGCAGTGGGTATAATGTGTCCATACTGTGAGTGACTTTATGATGATTATTAGGGGATGAGCTTAGGGAAGTCCTTTGCTATAGATCCTTCTTAGGAGGTATGAGGATAGAAGTATGCTAGTTGTACAAGACTTTCAACTGAGATAGACATATAATCATCACATGTTGCTATCAACCATTATCAACATACTATTATATATATTATATATACATATATAATTTGGACATATATAATTTGGGGATATATATTTTGGGGATATATATATATATATAGATAGATAGATAGATAGAGAGAGAGAGAGAGAGAGAGAGAGAGAGAGAGAGAGAAAGAGAGAGAAAGAGAGAGAGAGAAAATAATTTGGAAAGAGACCTAATGGGGGATGATTTACATGGAGGAAATGGCTTAATAAATAAATCTGAATTTTTCCCAAAGTTTTTGTCTAGAATTAGTAATTAGAAACCATCAA
The DNA here is from genome assembly GCF_004664715.2 of Peromyscus leucopus. NCBI lineage: Eukaryota > Metazoa > Chordata > Mammalia > Rodentia > Cricetidae > Peromyscus > Peromyscus leucopus. The sequence goes on from NC_051063.1 coordinate 110,410,579, forward strand.
AGGGATGTCAAAAGTGTTGCAAATGAAACAGGAATTGAGGCAATAGAGAACAACACAGAAATGCTGTAAAGAAGAGGAAGTTGATCGTGTGTGAAGCAATTTTATAAAATACAAAGTAAGATTGTGTTACATGCTTCATACATGCAACCTTGATAACAGGTGCTTCTAATGAGTCAAGTTTTTCAAAGCTTCCTTATAATGGGCTCCAGAGAAACCTGGAGGAAATGACAAAGGCTAAAAGAGGTCTGGTCTTTGAAGGCTTTGGTTGTGGAGTGGCACAAAAATGTGAGGCCAGACAGAGGCTTAAGAAAATTGTTCCTCTTATTTTAAGAAGGGAAGCTGAATGACATATTTGAATGTAATTAAAATGATCAGATAAAAAGAAAAGTATCATTGGCATAGGAAAGAGAAGAGACATTTTCCAAAGAGAGGTTCAAGAACTGGTGACTGAAAATTAGATCCAGTGCAAAGGCTGAGCCACATGACAAAGAAGCAAGGTCTGAAGTCACTCAGCAGAAGAGTAGGCAAAAGAGGCTGGATTCGGTTCTCTATAAATAGCAATCATCACTATCATAATTAGTCACATTAGTTTTCTGTTGCTGGTAATAAATGTACTACAAATGTTTAAGGGGTAAAATGTGCAATAGTTCTAGAGATCAAAAGTCCAAAGGCAATTTTAGTGTGCTGAAGTTGAAGCAAACATTTGTGGTACTGCTGTTTTTGGAGACTGGAGGATAGAAACCTTTGCCTCCAAGTTTTCAAACTTGAGAATCCATGTGCATTCCTAGCTCATGGCCCCTTTCTTGTGTCATTTCAAATTCCCATCTTCTTCATTAGATTCTGTCATAACTCTGATCTATCTGTCCCTAATAAGCCTACAATGGGACCCAGTGATAATCTAGAGAAATCTACCCCAGTAGCATCCTTAGTTTAAGGACGTCTGCAATATCCTTTATCATATAAGGTAATGTATTCACAGGTTATGGAGAATAGGATATGGCTATGTGCTGGACCATTTCTAAACTGCCAAAGAAGCTCACACTTGTTAGAAACTAACTATGCCCCAGCATCATTCCTAAGGACTGATTAACTTATATCAACCCAACCAATTTGCAACATAAATATTTATACATGCATAAACATTTGTGTGTGTGTGTGTGTGTGTGTGTGTGTGTGTGCACATTCATGTGTGAGCATGTGCAGATATGTGTTACTGGGGACTTTACACAGAGCCTATGGCATCCCAGACAAGTGATATATCACTGAGCTACATTGTCACCTCTCTATATATTTTTATTATATTATTTTACAAAATAAAAAACCGTAACATATGATAGTTAAATAACTTGACCAGTAAGGGTTAAGAGTAGGGTTTGTTTCCACTCAATATGGTGGAAAGCAAAAACAAATTTTCCTGGCAAACCATCTCCATGAAAATACTATGCACCTGACATTTTTTATGTAACTAATTACAAGATGTAATGTGCTAGTTTCCTGTTAGAGAAAGAAAAATGTCCATTTCCCAGATCTGAACACTACTACTGGTAACTTAGACAGTCAAAGTCTCTTTCAAATATGTGCAGATATGGGTTTATATATATATATATATATATATATATATATATATATATATATATATATTAAATTGCTGTCCAGAATTTGCAGAATTTCACACTTCTGAGCCTGATATGTGCTGTTTATATTCATTCATACTAAGAAGAATGTCTACATTGACTCAGTTACTGCATTCTGTTTGATTTCTGAGAACGCTGTATGTCCAGAAAAAAATAAATCTCTAATATAATGATGCCCCATGTGATGTGAAGAATAGACTTAGTATGTAATGACTTAATGTGAGCAAACCTACTAGAAACAAGCGTTAAAGTTAAGTAGCAAGAACTTATGCTTATAATAAAATATAAAGCCCACAGCTTATTTTTAAGTGATAAGAAAGACAACTTTGGATCTAACTAAACATAAATATGCTTACTCTATATGGCATGTCAGTGTTTCATTCTTAATTAATTTAGCAAATATCTGTAGAAAGAAAGTGAAATTGGAGAAAAATACTGTTTTTGTTTCCAAGTGGCAAATAGGGAATGGAAATACTCTTACAAAAGATGTGGATTCTGTTCCCAGTACCCACACGTTTGCTCACAACCATACATAACTGTATATCCGGGGGTCCCAATACCCTCTTCTGATCTCTGTGGATATCAGTCAAGCACACAGTGCACAGACATACAAACAGTTAAAACACTCACATATATACAATAAATAAATCTTTAAAAACTAAAAATGTAATTAAGCAACTATAGTTCAGAATGATCAATATAAAGTTTAAAATGTACACAGAACTATGACAGCAAGAAGGGAAGGAATTAGATCCTTGAAAAGACAGAGCTGAGTAAGGGAAGGCCTCTGCATAGATGCTTGCCAGAGTTTAGAAAGGATATTTGAAACCACAATGGATTTTTCACAGTAACAGATGAACAGTAGTTCAGGAAAAGAAACAAGCACAAAGCCAGGTACCCTTTCCAAAATCATCTGACCAGCATGCCATATAGAGAGTATCCAAGCCTGGCTATATTGAAGTTAGTATGTCTCTCCTAGGCCTCCCATATACAGGGATGACACTATTTATGACATAATTGGAAATATCTGTGCAAGCCATTAATTAGCATTCATATTTCATAAAGTTGCCATTATATTACAAACCACAACACACAGTATGAACCATAAAATTTGTTTTAAACAGTTCTCCTCATTTTAAAATAACACTTATTATCTGTCTAAGTCAGAATATTACATGTTTAGCACTGGTCTCTTTCATAGAATAATTTATTTCCACAGAACCCAAGAGAATGTATTCAGCTTGACACACATTTTAACTGTTAAATGTTGTTTTTCTATTAAAATTCATAAAGTCAAGGAAAACTCCAATTCAATACAAGTTAAATGCTTTACCTCCCACCTGTCATCTGCACAAACCATATAATTTTCCTAAAATTATGCAAAAATTAGCTAATTAAGTTTTAATTTGCTAATCCTTGCTCAGTTAAACTAGTGACATATGTAAATTGGCTGCTAAGCCCTTTAAAATTTTCAAAGTAAATGATAAACAAAATTTCTTGAGTTTAAAAAAATGTAAAGAATCTAGTAATTGATTTATAACAGTGGTAGGTAATTTGGTAAATCCTACACTTTTGTTATAATAAAGACCCAACATATTCATAAAAATGTTGTTTAAATGAATGTTTAAGTATGATAATTGAAATAATGTAAAGCCCATAAAGGTAGCAGAATAAAATAACAGTGGGCCTCAAAAAGACAATATACTCCAATGTTTATTTATGAAATTATGTTAATTATATAGATTTTCTAAAGTAATCATTTACTTTCCTTTGCCTGAAAAAGAAAAAAAAATCTAGTATACTTCTTACTGAATTAATTGGAATCAATTAGCATTGGATTTTCTTAAGAAATAGGTTATCAAATATCAACATGATTTATTAAAATCAATATGATTTATGACTTTTGTACAGAGTCAAATTACTCTAGTTGATTTATTGAAGTATTCAGAATTAAGGCAGCTGAGCTGTTGACACGTATACTATACCAACCATTGTGTGTGTGCATATAAGGACTGCAAATACATGAGATAATAGCAGTATATTAAGAATTCAGTTTTCAAACAGACATACAAGGTGTTAAAGGTACCCAACCATATTAAGTACCTCATGAAGTTCTTTAGGAAAAGTCTGCTAAATGATGTATTTGTTGATAAATACTATAATTGCTTATAACATGATCAATCACTGCTATTTTTTTTTTATTTCTCGAGATTGACTTGAGGACCTTGCACTCCAGGCAAGGGCACAGCCACTGAGTATGTTCTCTAGTCCTGATCCAACACTGTTTACTATAGTTGAATAATATTTTGAAGATCCTAAAATGATATGAAAAGTCATTCATCTAATATATAATGTAGAACATTCTTCTAGGCCTTTGTCACATGATGTTTGGAAAGAAATTCACATTTCTACCTATTTGAGCTACTTAGTTTGTGGTAATTTGTCATAGCACCATCAATAAATAATACAGGTACTTACCATCTTTATGTAATAGTACAGTGCATTTAAAGCCAGACTGGTTAAATTCTATGCTTATCTCTGGAGATGCCTTGATATAAAACAGAACAGTGAGATTGATCACATTATTGTCAAAATCTGAAATTCCACTAGTTATTGGTAATTTAAGGTCTCATATTAGTGGCTTTTTTGGATACAACTTATTAGAGTGGGGGAGTTCAAATAAATGGTCTACCTTGAGTTCTCCTGATTTCAAGATTCACAACACTGTTATGGGGTTCTTGATGACTTAATTTGCAAAGAGATTATATGTATGACCAAACTTATGCTTGGGTATCTTTGCTTTGTGCAATTTTCCATTATTATAGATACTATTAACCTTTAAGACAATGCCTTAGATCTCAATGCATATCACAATCTTTTTAGTTTATCAAAATATAACAATTGGATGAAATTTTGTACCATAATAAATTTTTATTCTTCCAATTTTGAATTTCTAAACATTACATTATCTTGATACAACTATAGCATCCTGCTACTGACATTTTTAAGTAGTTTGAAGTAGTTTGTTATTCAACATTCTTTTGCTTAAATTAATATATCACTTAACTATTTTGTTAAAGGCATAGATCCTTTGAAAGTCTTCACTGAATACACTGTCCACTAACATGGTGTTGAGATAACTATGAAAAAAATTGATTGAATCAATTCAATTAAAACCCTCAAATGTATATAATCTCACAAAACAAGACATTAAGAACAATTTCATCATTCACTTGCATTCTTTAAATATGCTTTCTATTAAATATTCATTAACATTCATCAGAGAAACCTCAAAACAATTGCCAATGTGGCAGATTAGCAAACATGCAAAGAGCCACTCGCTATGAAGGGCATTTCATGTTATAGTAGCAGAGAGTAATCAACCAGAAATTAATCCTTTTCATGTTGTGACCCATATAACTGTGAAGTGAAATGCGATCTTGACATTGGGAATTACAGTTACTTGCAATCAGGCAAGAGTAATGCTATTCAAGTGACACCATTTTGTGAGGTTTCAATTAGTTCACACAATAGGGGGCTTTATGATGACAGGAGCATGTGTCAAACCAGTATCAAGGGGTTATGAAAACAGAGTCACTTCAGGGAATCAATCAACTGCTGCCTCTTCTCATCAGTCCACTTAGATGTTACTCTCAAGAGCTGATTAATAGGGAGTCTTGTGGAGGTTTGCTCTTCAGATGTGGAAGTTGGGGATCTTTTATTTTTTTATTATTCTTCAGTAACACAGGCTTGTCTCATTATGTAATAATGATAAAGGTGCAGAGAAACTCTATGGGGGTAACAGGCAGAGAAAGGAAGCTCATTCTTGGAAACTATGACACACACACACACACACACACACACACATATGTGTGTGTGTGTGTGTGTGTGTAACATATAAGTATATATATAACATATAAGTATATATATACATATATATTTACTTTCCTGAATTAAATTAATGATTAAAAAATAAATGAAATCATTTCAGATTAATTTTGGAAGTTCTCATATACAAAATGGCCAGTATATGTGACCATATTGTAATAGATATAATTAAACCATGATAATATGTATGCAACCTATTTATCTGTCTGTTCACATGACTAAAATCTGTGTTTGTTATACACCAAGTGTTCTATTAAATAAACACGAATGATAATTCTAGCACTTTAAAAAGCTTTGTTTCCTGAGTCTGAAGAATAGGGTATAATTTTTTTCTGAGATTCTAACCACAAGTACAAATGTCTTTTTAACTGGGATCATTTTCAGAATTGAAAACAAAAACAAAGATAAAGCACTAAAAAGTACTAATCAGAATGTAATACACAAAAGCTTGTGTAGTAAAGACAAGTATAAATACAGCATTTCACCACAAAGAACAATGATGTCTTGTCTTATATAGAAAAAAACAAGAATATTCTGCTGATTCTAACACTTAAAAAAATAGGAAGAAGAGAGTTTAGTGTCCTTGCCAAAGACAAGCAACAGTTAGGAAGAGCACTGTCACACTGAACAGATGAAAAATCTCCTTGTACAGAGCAGGCTCAGAGAGGCATGTGTTTAGTATAAAGTAGCCCCCACTTAATGAGAATTTAAAGAGATCCCAGTGTACCTCAAGTTGTGCCAGGGATTCAAGCAGAATTAGAGCTACATTTTGTACTCCAATGGAATCTCCACCTGTCTAAGATTAATGAATATTTTGCAATTTAAAGATCTGTAATTTAAAAGAATTTGACCTGTGGGAGAAATATTCACTTTTCCAAAGTCAAATTACTACATATAATTTGTGTTTTTAATGCAAATTTTATGAAGTATCTCTAATATTAGGAAACTTAAGATTCCCCATGTTTCTGATTTTTACTAGACTGAAGTACTTTAGAAGGTTGTTTTTGTCAAGTTGGAAAACAAACTAAAAATAAATATCAAGTACATTAAATCAGTAAATGAAGAAGAAAATAACAGGAAGAAGAAGAGAAATATGTAATCAAGGCCAACATGATCAAAGATTAAGAATGAGACTTTTAAATTTTATCAAATTATACATTTTGTCAAGGTTATCAAAATTACATTTGAACTTATTGTTCTCTAGGTATTTAATTATAATATTCACAACAATCAATAACTTAAGAAATATACCTCTGAGTGATGACAGCTTCAAATGTTCTTCTATTTTCTACCAAGAACATTAAATAACTTATGTTAAAAAGCCAGTACAGTTACAGTAAATTTGAAAAAAAAAAAAACACTAATTTTTAACTGAATCAGTCATGATTTATTCAATTTACATAAAATACTATTTTGATTTCTTCTATCAATGTGTATCATTTTGCTCATTTTTCTTTGGCTAAATAAAATTTTTATTCTTTATTATTTTTTTCATAAATATAGTCTGAATTTTTCATCTTCCACAAATTCTCCTAAATCCTCCTCACTCTCTACACACATAAGTATGTTCTTTCTTTGTCTACCTTTTAAAAACTGATAAAACAAAAAGCAGAAAAATACAAAAATGAAAAGCAAAACAAATAGGCAAAAGACCATTACTACAAAACACAACAAAAACAAAAAACCCAGAAACAAAAAGCTGAAAGTCCACAAAAATACTATTAGCTTTGTTTTGTGTTGGCTAACTGCTCCTAGCCATGGTGCCCTAGAATTTGATGGACATTCTGAGCAACACTTCGTTAAAGAAATTGACTCTCTCCTTGCCAGCAGTTATCACTTATAGATAGCTTATTAGTGTTAGGCCCTGGTGCTCAGTTCACCTTCACAGTGTTGGGACCCTATCTTGATTTATATCTATACAGATGTGTGTGTGTGTGTTGTCCTAGTCTCTGGAGTTCATATATCCAACAGTCCTGCTATGTCTGGAGACATCGTTTCCTTGGTGTTATCCATTACTTCTGGTTTGTAAAATCTTTCTGCCTCCTCTTCCACATAGATCCCTGGGGATGGTTATGGTGAAAATATCCCATTTACAAATGAGTGCTTCAAAGTATCTCACTCTCTGCACATTGGCCAGTTCATAGCTCTCTGTGTTAATACTCATCTTCTATATGAAAAATCTTCTCTTATGTGGGTTGACTGATATATGGGTATAGTGATATGCCATTAGGGGTCATTTCATTGCAATGTTTGCTTAACAGCATAACAATATTAAGCTTTCCCCTAGGCCATGATCTGTCTGGTATCATGTTCTTGGACACTTTAGCAGATTTGGTTATGGTTTCATCTCATGGAGTGGGCCATACATCCAATAATACAGTAGTTAGTTACACCCATAACAATTGTGCCACTATTGCAACACTGTATCTCTCAGGCAAGTTGTATAATCCATGGTTTGTAGCTGGGTGATTGACAACTGCCTTTCTACTCCAGTAGCAAAATGATCATCTTGTAGAACCATCAATGCTAATCAGCAAGGATGAAGCTTTCAGTTAGGCACCAGTTTGGTTTCTCCATAATTAAAGATGTAATAAAGTGTTAGCTTCAGCAATAGAGCCTTATCATGGGTACATTGAGAGCAACTAATAAGCCCTAGTAATGGTCTGCTGTTGGGGGGGGGTGTTCCATGGGTAACCCATTCTTGGCACTAAAGTTTTCACTTGGTGCCATGTCTTGTTAGGACATTCTTTCCTCTATTATTTGGTGACTCCTTTTAGATTCTTTTCTTATATGCACGTATTTTTACAAAGCTTCTACAGTATTAAGTTTCCATATAGCTCCTCAGTAACCTCAAGGGTTAGCTCCCCCTTTTACATTCCCGCCCCTATTCTCATCCCCAACCTCCCTCCTAATTCAATCCTCATATTGTAGTTTTTGCTTAACTCCACAACACTATATTCTTTCTGTGTCTCCTTCCTTGGGAGATCCTCTCACAGCCCCCCCCCATCCCTTACTACGTACCTAACTGTTGTGTCTATTTGGATTTTAGCCAACATATCAGAAGATTAAAAGCTAACATACATATATAAGAGAAAATATACAATATTTGTTTTTTGGGGTCTGAGTTACATAACCCTAGGTGATTTTTTTCTAAATATGATCTGCTATACTAACAGACTTAAAAACAAAAGCAGTGTATTGTTTTTAATGTGAATATAACAAATTTTGAACTTTTGTTAGATTAGCTTGTGACTTCTTTCTTCTAACACACATATACATGCAAACACTCACAAAACAACTCACAATACCAGGAAGGCTACCTGGAAAACAGGACCCCAAGAAAGACATGGGATCGCCCAATGACGGAGAAATGGATGAGATCTACATGAACAGCCTGGATGTGAGTGGGGGGAATGAAGGGCAAGGGTCAAGGGAAAGAGAACTTGGGGGAGCGGGAAATTCCAGCTGGATCAAGAACAGAGAGGGAGAACAAGGAAAAGGAGATCATGGTAAATGAAGACCATATGAGAATACGAAGAAGCAAAGTGCTAGAGAGGCCCATAGAAATCCACAAAGATGCCCCACACAATAGACTGCTAGCAATGGTCGAGAGAAAGCCCGAACTGACCTACTCTGGTGATAGGATGGCCAGATACCCTAATTGTCGTGCTAGAAAGCCCATCCAGTGACTGAGGGAACCGGGTGCAGAGATCCACAGCCAGGCCCCAGGTGGAGCTCCGGGAGTCCAATTGGCGAAAAACAGGAGGGTTTATATGAGTGAGAATTGTTGAGACCAAGGTTGGATAAAGTACAGGGACAAATAGCCAAACGAATGGAAACACATGAACTATGAACCAATGGCTGAGGGGCCCCCAACTGGATCAGGCCCTATGAATAGGTGAGACAATTGATTGGCTTGAACTGTTTGGGAGGCATCCAGGCAGTAGGACCGGGTCCTGTGCTCAGTGCATGAGTTGGCTGTTTGAAACCTGGGGCTTATACAGGGACGCTTGGCTCAGCCTGGGAGGAGGAGACTAGACCTGCCTGGACTGAGTCTACCAGGTTGAGCTCAATCCTCGGGGGAGTCTTTGCCCTGGAGGAGATGGGAATGGGTGGTGGGCTGGGGGGAAGGCGGCGGGGGGGGGGGGAGTGGCAGGAGGAGGAGAACAAGGGAATCCATAGCTGATATGTAGAATTAAATTATATTGTAAAATAAAATAAAATAAATGAACAAAAACAAAACCACCATCTTACCACTGGAGCAATGAATGGCTCAGTTGTTCAGAGCACATACTGCTCTTATGGAGAACACAAGTTCATTTCCCCGCACCCATGTTGTACCCATGGCTTACCACTAGTTGTAACACAAGCTTCAGGTTATCTGGCACCTCTAGCCTCCTTAGTGCAATTACATTCATGTGCATATAACCCACACAAATATACATAATTTAAAAGCTACTATCCTACTTCTAAAGAAAAGTTGTACAATCAAAACATTTAATTTTATAAAGTATTAACAATACAAATATTCAGCTTAAATAAATGCATATATATATATATATATATATATATATATATATATGAACTTTCAACAAAGACTTTACTGAAAAAGAATCCTTATGCATGAGAAGTTAGTCCTCTGTTGATTCAGAAAACCTAACTACAAGTTATCATTTGTCCAATTACTCTGCTCTTTTGCCTGTAATGAGACTGTTTTTATTTTCTTTTTATGCATTTTTATTTGTGTGTTTATTTTCTTTTTGAGATAGTTTCTAATTATATCACCCTATCTGGTCTCAATGTCACTACATAGCCCAGACTGAATGGAAACTCATTATCCATCTGCAGAATAAACTGAAATGACAAGTATGTACTGTCACACATGTTTTGTAATGTGAGAGAAAGGACTAAGCCCCATTTGCTTCTAACCACCAAACTTGGAATAATACCACTTCACAGGATTATTTCAAATATTCAAAATCAAACTAAAATGAATATAGTATTTAAATAAAAACTTTTAGTGCATTTACTATAAAGAAATAATATTACATTACTGATTTGGCTATTGCTATATAATTAATATTGTAGGCAGACTTACAGGTTCACTTAACTAAGAATTCTAGAAAGAGTGAGGCATCAGTGCAGTGCAGGTGACAGATGCCTGAGACAGAGTGAGCAGCGAGAGTCTGCAAGCTTTCTTCCAAAGTGAAGCCATGGTTAGGAATGGAGTGGAGACGTCATGCCATGCCCTGAGAGAGGTGGACATCAGGCAGCAGCTTGGAAAACCCAGCAGAGATGAAATGATGTGGAAAAGCTGAACAGCGAGCAGCAATGAGCAGCCGAGACTATGGAGACAAGACTGCTGCCAGGGACAGAGAAGCAGTGTTAGTACCAGATGAGCTGCTGAGAGCTATGGAGGTGAGAATTGTTCTCCAGGCTGAACAGGCATGCCAGGGCTCTGTGGGAACTGTTGGGATTGAAGCAGCCCTAGCTCCCAGCAGCGGTGTGTGGCTGGAACCATGGAGTTGTCCTGGGACTCCCTGTGACTGCAAGGAGGACAGCAGATGGAGGTTTCTGGGACCCAGGGTGCTGAAATGGTACCCAAGGAAGGTGCAGCTTGTAGTGGCTCTGTTTCCTCCTAGACCCTGGGTGCTGAGAGCAGGGGCAGCCTCTTGAGCCCATGAGGTGATTGAGAGTCCTCTAGCCTCAGGACACAGGGGGCCTGAGAATGGTTCAGTTATGGGAGGCACAAATAGATCAGGCCTGTGAAAGCTGTAAATGCCTGAACAGAGATAGTAGCAAAAACTTTGCAGTTTCTGTTTGCTGGCTGCACAGAGAGCTCTTTTGAAGAGCTCATAGCAGCTCAGTTACTAATGGCAGGTACTTATCCCTGAGGATAAGTTTCCTGGAAAAGACGGCCATAAAATGCTATTGTAATTGGAAGTGCCTCTGTGCCTGAGAACCAAAGTTGCAGAGATGCTTCTTTGAACTAGAATTGTTAGCTGCAAAAAGTTTTTGTTTGTGAGAAACGTTTCTTCATATTTGGAAGACCTGGTACCAGAATTTATTCTTTTGAAATTTTTGGACTTAAGAAATGGGATGGACAACAGTGATTCCATTGCAATGGGACAGTTTGAATTTATTTATGCATATAGGCTCTATCAACAGATGATTTATGGAACTGTTTTATGGAACTGCTTATGGAACTGGTTTTGTGTTAAAAATAGAACTGTTTAATTGGAGAAGGTTTTTTTTCTAACTAGAATCAGGATTTCATTTAAAAATCATAAAGAAAATGGAGAGTTAATATTCCTCAGTCTATTTAATTTAAAAAATATTTTCATGTTTCTTGAGTGGATTAATGTTATGTTTGTATAGTTCCGTTAAGAAATTGCTTTTGGATGTTTTGTTAAAGTTTTTAAAGTACTAATGGCTATATTGAGAGTATTGCTTTTGAATGTAGTTTGTAGGAATTATAATTGTGTATAGTAATATTTATGTTATTATGTTAACCTATTGATATTGATGCACCACAGTTTGGTGGAGTTAAGGAAGTATTTAAGTTTGATGTGACTACATCAGACATTTATCCTATGTTTTGTTAGCAAGTAATTTGAATGGTTCTATTAACAGTTCACATTAAGATGTAAACTTGAGAGATTTGTGATTATGGATAGCATTATTTATGTTAGACTTATGTTAATCTGTTAATGTTAATGATGAAGCTTTGGGAGTTTGATTTGTTTGATGTGGTTGCATCAAGAGGTTTTTTTTTGTTGTTGTTGTTTGTTTGTTTGATTTTTAAAGAACGTGGTGCAGCTAAGACTACTGTAATCATTTTAGACCAATTCCAAAAAGGACATTCCATCTATATCATCCTCTACTCTTTCACTGGCAGGTGTGACAGCTATGGAGATTGCTATGAGCTCTTAATGGGGAATATTTTTTTTTTTAATTATTAAGAAGAGGGACCTATTGGAGTCCATCTAGGTTCCCTAGTGGCTTTACCTAGCAGGACTGCATAAGAGGTTGATCAGACCACAGGTCTGAGTACTAGATGTCTGGAAGGGTCTACACTTGGCTGTATCTAGCAGGGGGTGTTGCCCCTCCACTTTGCATTGTTTTAAAAAGCCCTTTAAAATGAAGTTCTGGGCAAGTAGATAAGGATCCAGGCCCACCGAGGCTATTCTGCATTTCTATCTGTTTCTCTCCCCTCTTTATTTCTATCTAAGTCTCTTATTCCTCCCTTCTCAAGAGTTTTTGGGGTAAATAAATGTGGGAGCTGGTCTCCCACAGGAACCCCATAAAACACTGAAATGGAAGGCATGATATAAATGCAAAAGACAATCTTTTCACCTTTTCTTTCCTGGGGTTCCCTGAGCCCTGATGGGAGGGGTTAGGAGACATCTAATTTTGGGCCAAGTGTTTCAAGGTTTCTCATTCTACATATAATGTATGGCTGGGGGTCTCTGTATGTTTCCATCTGCTGCAGGAGGACATTTCTGTAATGATGATTGAGCAAAGCACTGATCTGTGAGTACAGCAGAGTATAAAATATGAGTCATTTTATTGGTACATTTCTTTTATTGTAGTATTTGGTTTTACCCTATGTCCCTGTACTATCTAATCTCAATTTTTATGGTAATCCAAACAGTGTCAGATATTTGCCCTATCTTGTAGAATTGACCTTATGTCAAATCAGTTACTGGTTGATTACTCCCACAAGCTTTGCCACCATTGCCCCACCATATTTTGCAGGCAGGACACAATTGTTGATTCAGGGCTGCATGACTGGCTTGGAGTTTATGATTCTCTTTTTGTAACATGCAGAGTACCTTCCTATACCAAATGTGTCATAATGTAGGGATGAAGGTTCTATGTAGGCACCAGCTCGACTTCTCCATGTTCAGTGAGTTATATAGGTAGTTTCTTGAGTAATGAGGGCTTGCCACTTACCATCAGTTTGTAGAGAGCAACCTATAGTCTTGGCAACAGGCAGTGTTGTCTGGGGATTGATGCAGAATGACTTTGGCCAACAACTCACCTAGATGTAAACCAACCCTGGTACTGGAAACTTTATTTAGTGACAAGAGATGGCCGATTAGTGCTCTGTCTCTCTCATTAATTGGTTATTTCATTTAGGTCACCTTTAATTATGTATATATTAGGAAGCTCCTAGTGTATTAGGTTCTCACACTACCCCTCAAATGGCCCTTAATTTTAGCTGTCTTTATTTCTCTGTATCTCCTCCCCTATCTTCCTCTTCCCTCCCTCTCCCCACTTGATCCTCCTATTACAGCCTCTCATCCATCTAAACTATCATTATATTTCCCCTTCCAAACAAGATCTATCTGTATCCCCTAGTTACTAACTCTATTCCTAAACTCTATTGTTCTATGAATTATAGATTGGTTGTCATTGATTTAACCATTAATATCCACAAATAATTGAATACAAAGCAAACTTTGGGTAGATGCCCAAGAGTGGTATAGCTATTTTTGAGGTGGACTGATCCCTATAATCCCGAGGAACTACAATACTGATTTCCATAGTGGCTGAACATGTTTGCATCCCCAAAAGCAATGAATGAGTGTTCCCCTTGCTTCAAATTCTCACCAATATAAGGTGTCACTTATTTTATAGATTTTTAATCATTCTGATAGATTGTTTTGGTTTGAATGACAATTGCCCCCATAGATTCATAAGGAGTGGCACTATTACGAGGTGTTACCTTAGTTGGAGTAGGTGTGGCCTTATTCAAGGAAGTGTGTCACAGGGATGGGGATGATTTGGAAGTTTCAGAAGCTCAAGACAGTTCCAGGGTCATCCTCTCTTCCTGCTGACTGCCAGTCCAGATGTAGAACTCTCAGATACTGCTCCATTAACATATCTACCTACTTGTCACCATTATTTCTATCATGAAGATAATGCATTAAACCTCTGCACTATAAGTAAGCTCCAATTAAATGTTTTTCCTTTAAGAGGTGCTCTGGTCATGGTGTCTCTTTGCAGCATTAGAAACTCTAAGATACAGTATAAGATGAAATCTCAAATAGTTTTGATTTTCATTTCCCTGATAGCTAAGGATTTTGAGCATTTGTTTCTCAGCCCTTTGAGTTTCCTTTTTTGAGAATTCTCTGTTTAGATCTGTACCACTTTGTTAATTGGGATATTTGTTTTCTTGATATCCAGTTTTTAGAACCCTTTATATATTTTGAGTATTAGCCCTGTCTGTCTTGGGTATATAGTTGGTAAACATCTTTTTACAATCTACATGTACACTGCTGCTTAGTCTGAATGATGATGTCCTTTGCTGTACAGAAGCTTTTCCAATATATGAGATCACATTTATTAATTGTTGATCTTAGTGCCTATGCTAAAGGTGTTCTGTTCAGGAAGTCTTATCTTGTGTCAATGAGTTCAAGATTACTTTTTCACAATTGTCTTTTCCTATACAATTTATCGTAACTTATGTTGAGGCCTTTGCTCCATTTGTAGCTGAGTTTTGTGCAGAATGATAAGTATGGATCATTTTGTAGCCATCCAGTATGACCAGCATCATTTTTTTGAAGATGTCTTTTCCCAGTGTGTATTTCTATGTTCGTCATAAAAAAAAAATCAGGTATCCATAAGTGTGTAGGTTTGTGTCTGGATCTTCAAATCAATTCCATTGACTGATATGTCTTTCCCAGGGCCAATGCCATGCAATTTTCAGTAGTACAATTTGAGGGTGGGATAGTAATATCTCCATTATTTCTTTTATTATTCAGGATTGTTTAGCTATCTTGGATCATTGTGTTTCTCTATGAAGCTGACAATTAACCTTTCAAGATCTGTGAAGAACTGTGTTGTAATTTTGATGGGGATTGCATTAAATCTATAGATTTCATTTGGCTGGATGGACATTTTTATTATATTAACCCTACCAATCTATGAGCGTGAGAGATCTTTTCCTCTCCTGATATCTTCATTTTTTTCTTCAATGTCTTAAAGTTTACATCATATAAGCCTTTTTACTTGCTTAGTTAAAGTTACTCCAAGATATTTTACATTATTTGAGGCTATTGTGAAAGATGTTGTATTCCTGATTTCTTAAGCAGATATTATAAGGAAATGACTTGATGGTGAGGAAGCTCAAAGCAATAACCAAGTTCTCTATGTAAAGAGCTAATCATCACACAGGTCTACTGTCTCAGACTCTTAGACTGTATTGCTTCCTTTCTTTTTCAGTACTGAGAACTAAGATCAGGACCCCATGCATAGAATGCAAGCACAGTATGAAGTGATTAGTGTTTCCAACTCCCATTGACCTTACTCTGTTGGTGTTTTCCTTAACAGCTTACAGTATAGGCAGAGAAATCCAAGAAGTATTTAAAATTCACTGGAGATCAATAAGAAGAAATAGATTGATTGCTAATGTCAGGTGTATAATTGTTCTGACACTAAAAGTCTCTAAGTCTTCTGGGAAAAAAAATTCTCCAAACTAATCCTTGTGAGCAAGTCAACAATGATTTGCTATACTGGATAATTCTATCACCAATAGTCACAACTTCAACTCCCTTTGCATAATGAAATAATTATTTGTTCATATACAGACTCTTATATTTCCTTGGGGGATATCAACAGAAGGGAGAGAGGTGTAAATTATTTAAATAGCATTTTAAAATGTTTCAAGTAGATTAAGTAGTTTGAAATGATAATTTGCCTTCAAACTAAGCAGGAGTGTAGAGAAGGGCTGGGAAAGGAGAGACTTCTCATTTTTTTTAATGTCAGTCTTTAGTTTTGACAGGGTAAAGTACTCAGGTGTGTGAGTGTGTGTGATTGTGTGTGTGTGTGTGTGTGTGTGTGTGAATTTTTAAGTGTGTATATGAGAGAGAGAAAGAGATAGGGAGATGAGAATGTCTGTATGCACTCAAATGTAATGTACAGAAATTCAACTGATATCTGTATGTTGGTATTATATCATTGAATCTTGCCAAAATTATTATTTTAAATGATTTGTGCATCAATGATCTTCTCTTCATTGAAAAGTGTCTTCACCTAAACATACTGTAACCTTTGTTTCCATTCTATATTCCTTTAAATTTTAAATGTTTTTATCTTATTTAATTGTCCTTGCTAGACTATCTGTTAAAACATTCAACATGAATGAAAAAATAAAAGTGGCCCTCCCTACTTTCTCCACCCCCACCCCAGTTTTAGAGAGAAAGCAGTCTTTTAACCAAGATACTCAATGGGAGTTTTCATCTGGCCAAAAAAAAAAAAAAGTGTTAAAAATTCTGTTCTACTCATCATTATTCCTTATTCTTCATTATTCATTATTACTTATACCCCTCAACACTCTTCTACTCCTCTGCATGTTTTATCATAAAATGACACTGAGTTTTCCAAATGCTTTCTCTGTATCCCTTCAGAAAAATGCATGGATATCTCCTTGCTTCTAACGATCTACTTCACTAGGTTGTCTTGAGATGTAAAACTACCCTATATTCAATTGCTCATGGTGTGTTACTTCTTCTTCTTCTTCCATTAGATTTTTCTAGTAGTTTATTTCATTTTTTGTTTATTTAATGATATGGGATATTATTTTATGTTTTTATTCTGATATATTTGTCTAGTATTGGTGTCAGGTAAAACTAGCCCCATAAAAGGAATGAGAAATATTTTCTCATAGTTTTTGAAAAATTTCTGAAGAGTTGCTATTAACTGCAATCTTAAACTTTCATAGAATTTATTAGCAGAGTCATCTGGGGCAGATTTTCTTTTTTGTGTGGGTTTACTTAAATTTTGTATTTATTTTTTCTTTTTTGTCCCCTGGAAGAGTTTAATGTAGCCTATTGGAAATTTTCTTTTAATTTTGTATATTCTATTGATAAAGTTATGGTGTTTTTATTGTGGATTTAAAAAAAAATGTCTGGTATTGGCCAATGCCTGTAATCATGTTTCTTGAATCTTAATACAGTTCTATACTAGTTGATTAGTCTGTTATTATATGCCTAATTTTAGTTATTTTAGACTTTTCTAAGTTTTTATTACCCTACATGTGTAGTGTGTGTGTGTGTGTGTGTGTGTGTGTGTGTTATGGTATGAGTGCCATCTGAGATCAGAGAATAACACCTGGGAATCATTTTCTTCTCTCTACTTGTTTGAGGTACAGCTTCTCTTATTTGTCATGCTATTAGCTGGTCTGCACAATTCTGGGTGATTTTTCCATTTTGCCTCCCATTACTCTGTAGAGAATTCTATAATCATAAATGTATGCTACCACAATGGTTTAAAAAGACATTTTAAATATTTTCTTATTTGTTATAATTTTATGTCTGTTTATATTTACATGATTTTACTGATTCCTTCCTCTTCTCCATCCAACTCCTCCATTTCATCCCAAATCCCTTAAATTCAGAGCTTCTTAAGTTTAAATTCTTATTGTTACATTTGTATATGCTATAAATACATATTACAAATGTATATGTTACATACTTAAAGGCAATGTGAAATTTCTTCTATTTATGATAGCATATTAATTAGTGTCATTTTACAGTTCCTGTTTAGGCAACTACACTGCTGAGATTTCATGGGTGCAGCTGTGAGACATTATCTTCTGTAGAAAAGATGAGAGCCCCACATTTGACATTTCAAGTGGGTTCTGGAGGTCAGAACTATGTACATGGGCTTTTGTGGTAAGCTCTTTAAGCCCGAGCCCTAGGCTGAAAATTGTGTCTTAAATGTTTTCTCTATTGTTTATCTTCACTGCACCATTCATTTTCAATCTGCACTGTCTTTCCTGTCAGTGAAGACTCCAGCTCAGCTATTTCTTGAGTCTCATTGTTTAATGGCAAAGGTTACATGATTAATTTGAAAGTTTTTTTTTTTTTTTTTAAAGCAGGTACAAATTCCCACTAGGAGTTTGGTTTATTAGAATTTAATAAATTTTGTTATTTCCTAATTTTGTTTTATTCAAATAAAACTGTGTTCAATTCCTCTTGTGAATTTTTCTCTGATTTTGGTAACAGGGTATTGTCCAACATAAAATTTCATGTATTTCCCATATTTTTTTCCTGTTACTGATTAAATCATAATTGCAGAACAAACGTTGACAGATCTTAATGCTCTTGCATGTAGTGATGCCTGCTTTACTTCATAATTGTTATTTTGACCTTTTAGAACTCCCTTGACACTTAAAAATAACATGTTTCCTCCTACCCCTCAGGGGAGTGTTCCACAGATGTCTACCCATTCTTCGGGTAGATTTAGTGCTTTTTTCTTTTCCTCTTTTAAAATTTCTGCCTCTCTGTGCATTTTAGTGTCTAGTTTTTTACAAGTTACTGAAAGTGAGTTACTTATGTCTCCAACAATTGTTGTTAACTATTACTCTAATAATTCTTTCAGTTGTGGTCCTATGGGTTTGAGTTTATGTTTGGCATTATATATTGCCTCCAATAAGCTTATTTTCATCTATTTCACTGAGTTATTATTTTCAAATGAATTAAATTTTAGATAATAAACTACAAATTCAATTTTACATGCATCATGGCCTACAATTCTTTCTAAAGTCAGTTAATTGGAGAAAGGACGAGCATATCATTTATTACATTATCTGGTTTAAATGACATAATTATACTTATTGGTGCTTAATGTGTTTTCATGTACATTCAGATAATCAGGGAGTCATGTAGATTCAGTGTTAAGTGAAATCCATCATTTCTTATAATTGTAATTGTCTGTTAATGTTCTCAGTTTTTGTTTGGTAGCATATATTGTCTTGCTTTTCTTATTTTTATTTTGAAGTGAAATTCACATGTAACAAAATGATATATTGAATGAATTATTCAATGAAATAAAGTTAATGTGTTTTTTCATTTTTGAGGAGATAATCTTGGTGGCTGTAAGAATTTACTTATGTCTTTTCCCCTTTGCCATTGTGAAAATGGCAGTGTATTATTTGTGATTTGCATTCTTTACAGTGAGTGGACAGACATCAGTCCCCCCAGTGTCTTAGTGATGTCTGTCTTGCTTATTTAGGAAGTGAGTCTTTGTCTTCCAATTTCCACATTTTTTTCCTTTTTTAAATTTTATTTTATAATTTGATTTAATTTTACATATCAGCCATGGATTCCCTTGTTCTCCCTCCTCCTGCCTCCCCCCTCTCCCCCCAACCCACCCCCTATTCCCATCTGCCCTGGGGATTCATCTCAACCTGGTAGATTCAGTCCAGGCATGTCCAGTCCCCTCCTCCCAGGTGAGGCAAAGTGTCCCTGCATAGGCTCCAGGTTCCAAACAGCCAGCTCATGCACTAAGGACAGGACCCAGTCCCACTGCCTGGGTGCCTCCCAAACAGTTCAAGCTAATCAACTGTCTCACTTATCCAGAGGGACTGATCCAGTTGGGGGCTCCTCAGCTATTGGTTCATAGTTAATGTGTTTATACTAGCTTTGCTATTTGTCCCTGTGCTTTGTACAATCTTGGTCTCAACAATTCTTGCTTGTACAATCCCTTCTCTTTCTCACCAATTGGATTCCTGGAGCTCCACCTGGAGCCTGGCTGTGGATCTCTGCATCTGCTTCCATCAGTCATTGGATGAGATTTCTAGCATAACACTTAGGGTGTTTGGCTTGGTACTGGCATAAAAACAGACATGTGGACCAATGGAATCGAATTGAAGACCCTGACATTAATCTGCATACTTATGAACATATAATTTTTGACAAAGAGGCCAAAACTGTACAATAAAAAAAGAAAGCATCTTCAACAAATGGTGCAGGCATAACTGCATGTCAACATGTAGAAGGCCACAAATAAATCCCTATCTGTCACCTTGCACAAAACTTAAGTCCAAGTGGATCAAAGGCCTCAACATAAATCCAGTTACTCTAAACCTGATAGAAGAGAAAGTAGGAAGTAGTCATAAACACATTGGCATAGGAGCTCACTTCCTAAATATAACACCAGTAGCACAGACACTGAGAGAAACAATTAATCAATGGGACCTCTTGAAACTGAGAAGCTTTTGTAGAGCAAAGGACATGGTCAACAAGACAAAGCAACAGCCTACAGAATGGGAAAAGATCTTCATCAACCCCACATGTGATAGAGGGCTGATATCCAGAATATATAAAGAACTCAAGAAGTTAGACATTAAAATGCCCAATAGTCCAATTAAGAAATGGGCTATAGAGCTAAACAGAGAATTCTCAACAGAGGAAGCTCAAATGGCTGAAAGACATTTAAGGAATTGCTCAACATCCCTAATCATCATGGAAATGCAAATCAAAATGACTCTGAGATACCACCTTACACCTGTTAGAATGGCTAAGATCAAAAACACTGAAGACAGCTTATTCTGGAGAAGATGTGAAGCAAGGGGAACTCTCTTCCACTGTTGGTGGGAATGCAAGATTGTACAGCCACTTTGGAAATCAATATGGTGCTTTCTTAGAAAATTGGGAATCAATCTCCCCCAAGACCCAACTATATTAATTTCAGCATTTTCCATGATATCCCCATCTGCTTTTCCTTCTATATGTAGTGGATGAAGGTACTGCCCAGGAGGAGGAAGATCATTGAGAGGCTGTTCTCAGGGAAGCACTAGGGAGACAAGCCTCCAGGCACTTTCCCAACTGCCTAGGCCAAATCCTGACCCCAGAGAACCACCACCACCAATACTACAGCCGCCATGGCTCAGTCCCACCACTGCTCAGCCTGGAAGAGGAAGGAGTCTGGCCCCACTTCAACTACAATGGTGCCTCATGAAACAGACTTGGACTGTCTTTACTAAGATATAGCAGATTTTTTAAATAATGCTTTCCAATGATATATTTTCAGTACAAATTCTAATAACTAACTTTAAATTATTATTTTTTAATAATTTATTTTGCTAAAGATACTCACTGTTATTGAAAAAAACATTGTTTTCAAAATTGGGTGCTCAATAATTTTAGATGGCTTGCCTGACTTAGAGTATGTATCTTAATAGAATAAACTTAATGTACTTCTTATGTGACCAGTAATATAAATTATGCAACTGTAAGAACATTAGTTTCCAAAGCTGAGACAGTTGTTCATTACACTGAACTAGGTATAGTGTTGAATAAATTAATCCAAGGTTTCATATTAATTTGTTCACATCTTTTATTTTATGTTTTATTACTTTTTTCTTTTGTTATTATGTAGTTATTTCTTTCAGTTTTTGAAATTATAAGATAGCTATGCAATTTCCCCTTTCTTTTCACCCCTCCAAAACTTCCCATGTGCTCGTCCTTGCTCTCCCTTCAAAATTTCAAATTCATGGCACCTTTTTTCAATAATTTGTATATATATATATATATATATATATATATATATATATATATATAATATGTATATGTAATGTATACATTTCTCCTTTCTTAAGTAAATACTGCTCAGTTGGTATAATGTTACTTTTATATTTTGAAGCAATTTCCAAATACAATGAAACCAAATTAACAAAGTCACTCCTTGATTTCTTAGGTAAAGCACTGTGGTTATGAAGGCATCTTGCAATATTTAAAAGGGTATCACCACATTAGTTGCTATACTGGATACCGCTACTTTAGTAATTCAAGCCTTGTGTTGCACCTAAATATATCTCATTATTATCTTTGGCCTAATAATAAACTAGTAATTCTCTTCTCATAGACATCATTCTGTTGTGTGTAGCATTTATGGGGTCCCACAGAAGTGACTAATAATAATTAGGCTCATGCATGACTGAAGCTCAGATTTCAAAATGATGTCTGTATGTCTGTGCTGATGTTGAGACACTGCAGCATGTCTATAGCTATGTAACAAAGTTCAAAGGGTAGCTTTAGGGTCACCTAAGTGAGTGATTAAATCTTGTCTTCTACCTGGGAGAAATTTTTTCTATAAACCAATTATATTGTTTGTTAATGTTTATCTTCTTACATTTCTGTCTTCTAAAATAATTATATTCTCTCAATGTCTAAGTTCACATTAAAAGTTAAAAAATAATATACTAGCTTTGCTAGGCAGTGGGGATGCATGCATGCCTTTAATTCCAGAAGTTGAGAGGCAGAGGCTGGCAGAGCTCTGTGAGTTCAAGGACAGCCTGGTCTGTAGAGCAAGTTCCAGGACAGCCAAGATTATCCAGAAAAACCCTATCTCAAAAAAAATAATATAGTAGGTTCAAAGAATATATATTTCTATGTCTTTATTTCTTTAAACTCTACTTATTCTTGCTTTATGACTAGTTATTCCTACTTGCTGACCCTGACTATAACCCTCTATTATTAAGTTAAGCATTAACAATTTTCAACTGAGGATCAAGAGTCCTTTCATTTTCTCACTATTATAATCTATGTAGCCTTACTGCAGATTCTGATTTAAGATTCCAGTCTTTTTTTCAGCCTAAGAATTCTGTTAGGAAAACAAAACAAGAAAGAAAAAAAATGGAAAATGTTCTTCACCTAACTTGATGTTGACTGCATGAAATTGCTGAACAAATATTTATTTCATTGGATAGAACCTAGAGCAAGACTTTAGTAAACACTTAAAAGCAAAGGTCAAGTAAAGTTTGTCTTCCTCATAATGATTATATATGGATGTTCTGCTTAGGAAACACAGGTTAGGGTTGGCAAGTCAGAATGAGTGTGTCTTATCTGGGTCATTGGATGCAAATAGGAAAGTACAGAAATCTTTAGCCAATGTTTATGTTTGAAACCCCAGTGCTTTGCTTCAGAGCTTGGATTTGTGCTGTGTTTCTCCCTTAGTTTCATCTGCCTCACCAATCTCTTATGGATTCCATGTTTTCACAACAATACAGTTTCATAAACTACATCACAGGTCTTTAATTTTTTTTTTAAATGATCTTCCTTTCCCTTCTAGTCTAAATGTATTCCTATCCAGGAAACATCCATTTAGTTTTGGACATTGAGTTCACCATATGAAGTAGTTCCTATTTTATGGAAACTATTTTAAGGACACTGTTCTTTCTTTTGCTTTGATGTATGTAATATATAGAAAGTGAAGATAGTATATTATTTACTTCTATGTATGCATTAAAAATAAGTAGAACATCTTATTGAATTTCTGAATTTTTAGAATATAGCATGATTCCTAGCAGATTGATTAAATTAATTATAAATATGTTACCAGTAATATGTTGTTATTCTTGCCTTCTCTACAAAATATACATTAACATTTTAGAAAATTATCATTCTTTTAGATGAATGTTAAATATTTGGTAGAGTGAAAATGGAGAGAAATTTTGGGGTGTAATTATCCTTTTAACATTAAATTTTAAAATATATAATAAATACATGTGCTGGTTAGTTTTTACTATTATAGTCTAGAGTCACCTGAGAAGTCGAACTTTAACTGAAGAATTGCCTAGATGGGATTGGTCCATTCCCTTGTTCATGGGCATTGTCTTATTAATTTGTGTAGGAGGGGCCAGTGCCCAATGGGTGGTCTCACCAATAGTTATGTGGTTCAGACTTATATTGGAAAGCTAGCCAAGCATGAACCAGTAAGAAAGCCAGAGTGAACCAGCAAGCAGCATTCCTCCACAGGTTCTGCCCTGAAATCCTGACTTATCCTGCCTTCATGGCAGGTTGTATGTTGGCAGTGTAAACCAAATAAACCCTTCCTTCCCCAAGTCAGTTTCAGTCAAAATATTTAATCATATCAACAGAATAAAACTACAGCAATATAGAGAGAGAGTAAACTATGAACACATGCATGATATTTGTGATCATATCACAGTGATTAGTATAGCAATCATTCTTTTCTGAGAACATTCAAATCTTGTCTACTAACAACTGAGAAATAATAATTCAGTATAATTAGTTATTCCATTGTACTGTAGACTATAGAAGTTATTCTTTCTCATAGTGCTCTTGTAACCTTCAACAAACAATTATTGTGAATTAACAGAATTAAGAATTCAATTTTTAGTCTGAGGAGTACAGAGAATTATCAATACAAAGCTAAGATTCTAGGATGTCTATAAAGATGGAGCTGGGAAGGGTTTTGAAATTGTTCAGTAGGTTATCGCTACACTGATGTAAGAAATAAAGATCCTGTTTTGAAAAAGGAAATGAATACCTACTAATAACTGGTCCGCATGTATTTACTGTATAAAAAGTACAAGTAAGTAGCCTTCCCGGGAAGGTTACTTTAATACTAATGCATGGTGTGTGAAGTAGGTTAAAGATAAGGGTATAATAATTACCAAAAATAAATTAAGAGGGAATTTGCCAATAAAGATTATTTTTTTAAAAATGCAGGACTGATACTAATGTGGATTATACTTTGGCACTGTGGGTAGCAGACTAGTATGCCACAGTGAATGTAGATTCACTATAGTTAATAATGCATGTGTGGTTGGAAACTAAGGTGCTCCATCTTTGTCAAGTAAATCCGGTGTATTTTTTTTATCATATAGGTCCCAGACACTAAAAGTTAAAATTCTCTTTTGGGAGATTAGATTGATGAATATTAGAAATAATGAAGCATTAAAATATGTTACATATTTTGTAGGTCCAGTATCCAGAAAAATTAAGCACACTTGAAATTTAACAATTGTCAAAGACCTAATTTAAAATAAACAATGGATTTGGAACTGCATTCCTTCAAATAAAATACATAAATGACTGGTAAGCTCACATGAAACACAACTGAACATTTGCCTGTAGGTAAATGCAAATCAAAAGCACATGTTATTACTTGATATCTAGAGTAATGCACAGGTCTTTGAAGATGTAAAGCAGACATTTTGGTAATTTGGGGCATGAAATAATTTCATATATAGTGAGTATTGAAGTATTTTATCAAAATGCCATCAATTGTCATCTGAATCAAAGTTGACATGCATAATTAAAATTGTGTAATTTTAGAGCTGGATAGATGGCTCAGTAGTTAAGAACACTGATAATTTTTGAGGATATCCATGTTCAAGTCCCAGCATGGCTCATAACCACCTGTAACTCCTGTTCCAGGGAATTCAATGTACTCTTATACCTCCCAAGTGTGCATGTGGCACACAGGCATTCACATGGACAAGAGAGCCATTATATATATGTTTTAAAGATTAAAAAAACAATTCTGTAGTTTTAGTGGCTAGGGATGTTGTTTGCTTTCTAGAGTGCTTACCTAGCATGCCTGGATTTCCATTTTCAGCACCTCATAAATCGAGTATGGTGTGACATGTTTCAGGACTGAGAAGGTAGAGACTAGAGAAGAGGCCATCCTCAGTACATAGCAAACTTGAGATCAGAGTAAGATACATGAGATTCTCCCCCAACCCCCCACTCCCCACCCCCCAAGAAAACCCTACACTCTTATCCTGCTCCTTTATTCCATCTTATGAGCAGCAGGAGTCTTTCGAGTGATACAGACTTGAAAATATTCACTGGCTCCATCGTTTGAAAGCAGTATGACTCCAGACAAATTAGTTAACCCCACTGACCTGTGTTTCCTCCTCTAAGAAATGAAGTTAATAACTCTGCCGGTGGTTGGGCTGCCTGGAGGGTTGTCTGGTCTATGTGAAGTGTCTAGCAAAGTGCTTGGCATCATCATCGCTAACTAATGTTAATCTCTATTATATTATCATCTCATTATTATGGCCCATTTGCTGGAGCCTTTGAGAGGTGAGGAGGCAGTCTGCACATGGGAGCTGAGTCTCAGTGAAGAGAAAGATCTCAGGCTGAGAAAGCAGAGGAACTCAGTAACTCAACCTGCCTGTAAACCCATCTTTATCTCAACTTTAAGAAACATGGGGACCTTCTAATCATCCTATGAAGAAGCTAGAAGATTTCCCTTGAGTAAACTGCTCACTCCCAGATAGGAAGTGAGATAGACAGAACACAGCTCACAGCACGTGAGGGCATGTGCGCACGCGCCCACGCACATGCCCACACACACACACACACACACACACTTGTGGACACACACAAATGGATGCTGATGTGAAGGGGCTACCCAAAGAAAGATTGCCAACCACTTATCAGCATACTTTGCATAAAGGACTTCAATAAGCTTTTAAAACTATAAAGTTATATTAGACATATTCTAACTTTCAAATACCTTGTTAAAATTTATTTTTGTAGCCAGTATTGATAGATATCCAATTTGATTATAATTAACATCCTTAGAAATTCTGTTAATATAACAGATTTCAGGTGTCTGCCCCATAGCTGGTTATGCATAAAAACAACTTGTTCTGAGGGTTTCCAGATAACTTGACCTATGGTGATGTATATATTAGTACCATTCTCATGGTATGTTAATGAACAGATACAAATAATATATGAATATACAAAGATTGTTCTTATGTTTCTGTTTTACAGTTTTTAAAAGAAGTGTCCAATTTAAACTGTAATGTTCAAAAGAAGTTCAGATTTAATGACCAGTAAAAGGACATGAAACAAAAAGAACATTGATTTCATTGGTGGAAAAATGTGAGATAAGCTCATTTTGGGAGTGAGCTCCTACATTGCTATGAGACTAGGAGCAGAGCAGAGAGTAACCTTACTTGAGTGCAGCTAAGGCACATTGTCAGGAAAAATTCTTACCAAAATGTCATCTGGCCAAATAGCTATCGAGCATAGGACAGCTGTAGTCCATGTGTGCCCACTCTGGTGTCTGCCAGATTTCTCGATTTTCTATCCCATTGCATCCTAGGAAGTACTGGGTCTAAAATGATAGAGTGTGGAAAACTAGACATGTATAGTAAGCACATCTGAGACTGATTCCTACTTCAGTCACTCAGGATTTGCAAACTCTATGACTTCATGGTATAACAAGCCTAAGTTTCTTTCCTTGAAACAGAGATGTCATCTTCTTGTGCAGTTACTGTGAGAACTACACGTGACAACATATTTACAAATTAAACAATGTCCAAAGCACATACATATCATAAAGATGACCTTTCTCTCCAGTGAGAACCAAAACCAAAGATGACTTTGGACCCTTCTATAAAGTGTATACATATGATTAAACTGTCCTCTAATTGGAGCTCTATACCCATAGAGTAAGGCAGCTCTCAGAGCTTGTAAAAGAAAGTTCTTTGTATAGTGGACAGTAGTTAACACAGAAACTCATAACTTGATAGAGGGAAGAAAATAACTGTTCACAGAAGGCTCAAACACAAATGGATATCTACTTAATATCCTACTACTAGATTCAGGGGCCCTCGCAGCAGCGTGGCTGAGAAGATTGTTAGAGCTGGAAGTCAGGGAGGAATGGGTCAAAAGTATTATCTGCACATGATAGAATTCCTTCCTCATGAACTCATGGTGCCTGCGTTTGTTCAAATAAGATTAACCCAGTTAACATTCTAGCAGGGAGGAAAGATGATGGACTCCAATTTCTCCATAACCAAAATATACCATTTCTTCTCTGAGAGGCTGTGGTCATGATAATTTATCACAGTAACAGAAACATCATGAACACAGTCATTTAGCCCAGGTAGGCCTGGAACTCACTGTGTAGCTGAATTTGAAACTCATTTTCCTGCCATTTGCAATTTCTGGGATTACAGACTTTTGCCTAACCCCCTGTTTCTTTTGGTTTTGAGGATCAACTCATACTAGGTCCACACATACCAGCAATCATTTTACCATTTATTTAAACTTCATCCCCAGCTTAAGGTGCCTTAAGACACAGGATATCTTCATACTCTAAGCTGATAAAGAGAACTGGTTATAGCCACTCAGTAGCATTTGCAAGGTCACAGGGGGATATGCTTTAGGCTGAGATTGCATAAAATTCTCTTTCCAATAGGCCTTATTTCCGAGATTCTGCTTTATTACCTATGGAGTATATTAGTCTGTCTTAAAATATAAAGATATGGCCAGACACCCTGTTAGTTGTGCCATAAACCCCATCCAAGGAAGGTCTGAGGAATCTGGATGCAGACATCCACGGCTGGGCCCCTGGTGGAGCACTGGGAGTCTAATTAGTGAGAAAGAAGAGGGTTTATAAGAGCGAGAATTGTTGAAGCCAGGGTTGGATAGAGCACAGGGACAAATAGCTAAACGAATGGAAGCACAGGATCTATGAACCAAAGGCTGAGGGACCCCCAACTGCATCAGGCCCCCTGAACGGGTGAGACAGTCATTTGGCTTGATCTGTTTGGGAGGCAGCCGTGTGTTGGTGCCGGGTCCTGGGCTTGTTGCATGAGTTGGCTGTTTGAATCCTGGGACATATGCAGGGACACTTGGCTCGGTCTGGGAGGGGGGGACTGGTCCTGGCTGGACTGAGTCTACCAGGTCGATCCCGGTCCTCGGGGGAGACCTTGATCTGGAGGAGGTGGGAATGGAGGGTGGGATGGGGGGAGGGGGAGGGGGGCGAGAGTGGGAGAACAGGGGAATCTGTGGCTATTATGTTGAACTAAATGATGTTGTAAAATAAATTTACTTAAAAAAAATAAAAAAATAAAGATATATTCTTTAAGAGCTCTAATTCTCAAGAGTATTATCCTATAAGCCAGACAAGTATGTTTTACACAACAATGATTTGGGCTTGTAAAAACAAGTTCAAAACCTTGTACATCCTTTCCTTGACTTTGGAAAGGCTACTTGACTCTTTTAAAAGTTTAGTAATCTGCAAATAAAAGCAAACAACACAAACAAGAAATACGTTAGCTAGCACTTGGAATTGGGGAGAGATAATATCTATGAAGTGTGTTAATACCATGCCAAGCAAATAGTAAATAGTAATAAGTAGATTAAGTAGATTATATGTTTTGTTTTGTTTTGGTTTTTTGGTTGTTTTTAGTTTTGATTTTTCTATCAGCACTTTGTGCTAGTCTCTTTGCATTTTAAATCTTTCCATTTAGTACTTTTTCTCCATTCTGTGTCCTAATGCCATAAAATAAGGAAAGTACAGGAGAAATAGTTTCTGTGGCTTCTGGTTCATTAGATATATAGTCCATCATGACAGGGAAGGTATGGCCACAGCAGCTACTGTCCATGCCAGTAGGAGGATGCTTGTTCACATCTCTAAGGATTTGGAAGTAGAGAAAAGAGAATGCTGGCCAGGTTTCTGATGAATTTCTGTTTTTCCCTTTGGTATTCGAGCCAATATTGGTGCTGCTCACATTCAGGGTGAGGCTTCTTTTCCCTTTCAGTGGAACATCTACAAATACTGGCTGGAACATGCCCAAAGTTGTGCTTCATTAATGATCTTATCGCTTCTTAATCCAAGGTGACCATCAAGTTCCATCATCACAAAAGTTGAACTAAGTTGCTTAGAAAATTGTTAAGTGTATCTTTGCCTTACACCAGTGGCTCTGGACCATCAAGTTAACACTCTGTATTTGACTTTGAATTCACTCTGCTTCAGAAAACCTTTAAGTGATTCTCTGGGTGGACACTGCACTGACCAGACAAGAGAGAGCATTCTCCAAGGTCAAACTTCCTATTCTTATACTCAGCAATGTCAAAGGACCTGGTTCAAGAAGCTGCCAATGAACCATCATCGCCTCTTTATTGAATGCCCAACACATAGCGACATGAAAAAAAATGAAAAGAATGGCCTTGCCTGTCCAAAATAACTAAATATGAAGACCATCTAGGACTTTTGTGCACCATGGAAAAGAGTTTGGAAAGGTAAACTTGTGTGTTAGTCTTATATTTTATTGAATTTTCATCTGACTGTAGCTCTGACAGATGCTCTGTGTATTTCAGCTGGTGAATTAAGGAAAGCTCCTGGGAGAAGCGTCTTTTAACACTGAACTGCTTTTATCTCCTTACTCTTTTTCTAGCCTCTTAAAGAATCATTTTCTCTTGCACTTGAAGGAGCTTTTGTTTAGTGGCCTGGAAGTGATGCTGCCATGCATCCACCCTGGAAAAATTAATCCAGGAGTGAAAACGCCAAACAGAAAGCAGTTGTTTCTATCCTGAACACTCGATTCAGTGGTTGACTAATAAAGCAGAGTACTCACTCACAGCTCCTGACACTCCTCTGAGGGTTAGCAATGCTTCCTCTTCCAATCAAGGACCTCATCAGAATGGAAGGAAGGAACACTCTTAACTAGCAGACCAAATCTTACAAGGAAAAAGAAAAGGGCAGCTGATCTCCTCAGGCACAAGAGAAACTACAGTTGAATTCCTTGGAAATTACACATGGGGATCAGTAATGTGAAGAGAAAAACATACTTCATAGTGCTCACAATGCACACTGCCACAAAGCTTGAATGGGCAATAAAAGCACTGTCTGCGTGGTCATGTGAGAAAGGCTTCAAAGACTCCACTTCTCTCAAATGCATGAGGCTTTGTGCAACTTATACTCCCCATTTCCTCATGTCTAAACAGGAATAATATTAATACAATCTGATGTTCAGAGTAGACAACAGTAATAAGAAGTGGAGAATGTACAACCAAAAGAATAATTAGTAATAAACAAAAAGGGTAAAAGGAAGAGAAATTGTTCTAGCTGGAGATGTCTGACAACAAAGTTTGAAACTGACATGAAGACTCCCCTTGGTCCCTGTCTGTCTTCTCTTTTAAATTCCAACAACACAATTGAACTGTGCTGAGGGATGGAATAGCTTGTCTGCTTCCTTGGCCGGGACTTTGCAGTGGTTTGAATGAGAAACATCCCTCAGAGCCTCATGTATGTGAACACTTGATCTCCAGTTGGTGGCACTGTTTAGGAAGGTTATGGGGACATTGGGAAATAGAGACTTGCTGGAGGAAGTACCTCACTGTGAGGCAGGCTTTGAGGGACGACAGTCTCATCATATTTCTGTTTTCTCTCTCCTAGTGTCTGTGGATGAGAATGTGATCAGTTAGCTCCCTGTTCATGCCATTGTGCTTTCTCTTACCATAGCCATGCCTTCCCTACTATAACAGACTATCTCTCTGAAACCATAACCCCAAATCAACTGTTTTCGCCTCTAGGTTGTGTTTGGTCATTTGGTCATGATATTTTACCATGGCAACAGAAATGTAACTAATACAGATGGTGAGACCATTGAGGATTAGGGCCATATCTGACCATGCTCTTTGCAGCTTTCTGCTACTCCTGGGCTCTGTTTATGACATCATACAACCTGAGAGCAATTTAACCAAAATTAACTTGCTAGATACATTAGCCATTTTATAATGCATTGTTTAGTTAAAATAACACAATACTCACTGACATAGAGACATGGAGTCAGGTATTTGATGTTAATTTTACACCTAGAATTGCTAAAACCCAGAAGTTTGTCTTGACAAAGCAGTAAGTGGGAAGTACATCAGAGCCAGGATATTATTCTCCAGAATCCTCAGCATTGGACTTTCTCTGGTCACTACAATGGCTTTTGTTGAGCCTCATTTTGATATAGGTGTATGAAAATGAGGAACAAAACCTATATAAACTAACCACCAACTTTGCAGATAAGTTTTTATTAATAAAGCATGTTCTGGGTACATTTGTATCCACCTAAATACATCATTTGCCTGAGGGGGAAAAACACATTAGCCATAGATCTGATAAAAGTCTGATTTCAAAGAAAGATAAGTTGTTTTGTTTAGTAGGAACTGCTGTAGATACAGAGAGACAAAAGTGTTTGAATTGGAGTAGATGTATATGATGAATGAATATTAAAATTCTTCCTTAATTCATAAAATTAATTTTATTTCTTCAATCTAACATTCATACAATGCAGGCTCCTGTTTTCATGGGGAATATACATGATCATGTCTCACTGATTCAGGATTTGTACTAAATAAAAATAAAGTCTGCTTTTCAATTATTAGAACAGGAAATGTTAAATATATAGGTAATAATATCAGAGAAGTGATTAAATTCTTTGAATTCTTTAGTGTTGTCCATGTAACCATATTGTTAGTTTCAGGGGCAGTTTTCCCAATGTTTGAACTTAGGTTTAACATTTACTGTAGCTTAGGACTGCTTAGTAAGCTTAATTGAGCATCAACTGACTCCTCTGTAATAGTAGCACAGGTCTGGCCCTGGTGGCATTGCATGCATTACGAAGTAGCTATGAAACCTAAATAGAAACTAGGCCTGGATTTCCAATGAAAATAGTCTCTTTTCTATTAGAATAGTAAGTTCTTGGTAAGTTTCTGAGGGCAGAGATTCAAGCTCACTCCAGTTTTCTCAATGACACTCCATTAATCTCTAATGTCTAATATCTCATCTGTCCTGTTAGGTACCCAAGGGAAGAAAACAGAACCTCTGTGTTTTCACTTGTAAACTGGACATTGTAATTTCAACCTTCCTTAAAAGTAATATAGCTGTTTAATAGTGATGGTTTTATTATAAGTAGGGTATTTTTTTTTTAATTTTTTTTTTAATTTTATTTATTTATTTATTTATTTATTTTTTTTTGGTTTTTCGAGACAGGGTTCCTCTGCATAGCTTTGCGCCTTTCCTGGAGCTCACTTGGTAGCCCAGGCTGGCCTCGAACTCACAGAGATCCGCCTGGCTCTGCCTCCCGAGTACTGGGATTAAAGGCGTGCGCCACCATCGCCCGGCTATAAGTAGGGTATTTTAAATGGTCATTGAAAAGTGAATTTTTCTTGTAGATAAATTTAGCATACAGTTATTGTTTTAAAATTTAGAATATAAATGTATGTACCAAAACTACAATTTGAAACATATTGTAAAATTCACTTATCTTAATTACAAATCAAGCTATCTCTTAATCATTTCCAAGGTTTTTCTATATCAGAAATAGGACTCTGAATCATTTTCTTCAGCAGATTGCATTACTATTCAAAACATTTGCTGTTCTCACCCAGGGATATTGTCCTTAAGCAAAGATTATGTATATCTATACCATTATATACCCAACAGTGGCTATGTAATTTATTTTGACCAAGAAAATGTGTAGAAGCATGAATCTCTGTATATAAACTCATAAATGGCTTTCAATGTAATTTTCTCCTCATCTGGTCACTAAACTGCCAATATCCCTCACTATACTATTTTGTTGGCTTTAGCCTCACAGGTATGGTGTTCCAAAATGGGTGCACAGAACTAAAGGAAAGCACATAACGTAAGAGAAACAGTTGTGAAATACAGACTTTCAGATCTTTGTCTATTTATTAATCCAGATTAATTTAACCTCAGGTGATCAATTATGGAATATAGATTTTTAGAATGTTCATATTCATAACACTCACTTCTTAAATGCTCCTCATTACTCATGGTATAATGTCTAAATTTCATAGCCCAGGAGTTTAAGGATCTTTCATTCTTTTCCTGGTCTCATTGCTTGGTATCTCTACATATTCATAACATAGCATCCAGAGATTTCAGATTGCTTCTGTATACTTGAGTGAGAAACATCTCCTCATGGTTTATAAATCAAATATTTGGTCTCCAGTTAGTGGTGCTGCTTGGGAGCTTATGGAACTTTTAAGATTTATAGTCTTCCTGGAGGAAGTATGTCATTGGGGGTGGGCTATGGAGGTTTATAGTCTCATCCCATTTCCCTGCCCCCTCTCTCCTTCCTGTGTGTGGTTGAGAAATAAACTCTGTCTTCCATTAAGTTGTCTATAGTCATTGTGTTTTGCCACAGCAACAGAAAATTGAGTAGTATGGTTTCTATTTCTTAGAAAATTTTATGCTAAGCAATGTTTTTAAATGTGCATCTCACCTCCTTGACTCTGGAAGAGTCTCATCTATCCTGTAAAACGCACATCACATTATGCCTTCTTTAGGAAGCTTATAGTGATGACCTTGATCTTTGAGGAGAAAATGGTCCAAACTCTACATTTGGCATTCTTGTCTGCCTATGCATTTTCTTCTGTTGGCTTCCTTAGGATAAGAAAACATAAATGTAATGTTTTAATTCTCAGTTTAGGACCACATACGTTTCTCTGTTCTGGAAAATTCGCAATGGTAACAATCCCTGGAAGTCTGTTTATATTTCCTTTTCTTTAGTTTAGGAAGAGAAGTTAAAACAAAAACTTTGTTTGAAATGAACTGATTCCTGTGGGTAACCTGAGGAAGTTTTCATTCCTTTCTAATTATCAAGTTCTCCAAGAACAGTAGGTTTGGGAGCATCGAAGTGCTTTGAAATCATTGAGTGGAGCATATAAGTAGAAATTATTAACTATCTTCAATTTGATTTACTAATTTATTTCATTAGTTCTTCCCAAGTCTTATTGAACAAGAATCAAAAGAAATTTTCTTGACAAGAATCCTTTAACAGAGTTTTCATTTGAAAAAATCAAATTAATTGGCAGGATACAGTTGCTATAATGTAACCCATATTTCATTTCATCTATTTCAGTCCAGTGAAATAATCTGAAACTCAATACTCCTCAGACACCTATACTTATACATGTGACTCTCCAGAATTACCTTTAGCCATAGCTTTGGTGAAAAGAAGTCTAAGTCAAAGATTCACAAAAGGCTTTAAATTCACTTTTCAACAGTTACTTAAAATAAGACCATCACTATTACACACGACTATGTTATTTTTAAGTAGGCTGAACTTAGAATATTCAGTTAAGAAATGAAAACACAGAGGTTTTATTTTCTTCCCCAGGGTACCCAACAGGATTGACAAGATGATAGACATGATAGAATGTCATTTATAGAATTGGCAGTGGGCCTGAAACTCTGCCCTTAGAAACTTCCACTGTAATACTGAGAGGGACTCAGAAAGTAAAGAAATAATTGTTCAACAAGGTGACATCAAATCGTACTTTGATATGAACCTGTCAGAAGACACTACTTGGGAAAAGGCATGAGATAGGAAATGTGTTCTGCATTAGGCAGTAAGATCAGATAGCCCTGAGTCAAACTACAGAATGATAGAATGGCTAGTGCTAAACAATCACAAGTGTGGTATCCTGGTCCATGTTGCTATTTGAATAGGTTTATTGTGCAACTCTTTTGTTAAATGAAAATGGCCCATAATTGTTGGAATTAAAACTTGAGCATGGTGTGTCAGCCTGAGGGGTAGGAGAGATAGACTCAACTTTAAGAACCAAGGATAATGAAAACAATGGAAAATAGTATAGAGTTAGGTCCCATCTGTTTAACTAAATTAGTTGCTACTATAACAGAAATTCTTTTGCTTGACAGGTATCTCAGTAATATGTATATCCCACCTATAAACATACACAGACTACTGCATTTTCAACTAAAGCATGGCTAATTAAAAGACAGGATTCTCATATGGGATATCATGTTACTATTTATGTTACATGTGAAAGTATTTCATTGTCATGTATTTACAATACAATATTTTTGTTGTTTACTTGTACTTTATTATAATTTAATTCCTATAGCATTAAATACCCGTGATTGTTAATTCCATAACTATTTTATGCAAATATTTTGTCCATATATCTAATTATTTACTTTAGATAAATTCTTTTAAGTCTCATCACTAGGACCATAGTTTAAAAAAATGGAAAAACAAAACACCTTTAAGTGAAACTGTAACATAATAGCATGGACTTTGCCGAAGGTTGAGTGCAAAGTTGATAAGCACAAATAAAACAGAAGAATGAAGGGATATGTGTTCATTAAAGGACCAGGGCAAGTCCCAAAGGAGTATCTCCCAGGAAATAATGAGACGTTCACAGGGGAAATGCATACAGGACTAGAAAGACTACTAGTCCTACCACAAGGCAGATGACTTCTGGAGGTGCATTCTTCTATTTTTTGTATATGTATTTAGCACACCCATTGCATGAGTGTGGAACTCAAAAAAGAGCTTGCAGGAATGAGTTCTCTCCACAAATTATGCGGGTTCTGGAGATCCACATCATATTACCAGCCTTGGCAGCAAGCACCTTTGCCCACCAAACCATCTGTCTCACTGGCATAGTGGGCACATTCATGCTTCTTCATACAGCACGTGTTCAAAAGCAGGTAGATGGGAAGTCTTCTAGACAGAGAATTTTATATTATAGATGGTAAATTTTATTCTAGTTCAACAAAACGTGAGAGTCAGAAAGACTAGGGAATTTTAACTGGTTCTGTATAAATTTCTCTGCCAGGAGGAAGGGACCCCATCTGCTCCCCTGTCTGGAATTTCTTGCTTATGGGTTCCCGAAGAATTCCTTCTAGAGTTGGGGGACTGGAATAAAATGACAAGTCAGATGAAGGAAGGTTGGAGGAGAAAGTCTATGTCACAATACAATCTTAAACATACAAGTGAAATTGTGAATAAAGATTCTAACTTATGAAAAACAACTACAAATATAAATTGCTAAAATCATCAGAAGGCAATATTCTAAATTGCAACAGTAGCATTCTTCCTAGAGACCGAGTCATTGCCCATTTCTTCTTAGCCTGATACATAATTACACACTTTAAAAACACACATTGCTGGAAAGACAGACAAAATCCAATGGTAAGAATCACATCTTATGCTTGGCAATATTAGCTGTGCTTACAGAAAGGCCAGGGGATCTGCTCTGCTCCTCAGACTTAAACAGTTTCATTGGAAATAATTGATTCTTATTGTCAAGAGTGCTTCATGGCAACACTATGATTACCTTGATCCACGTTTCAAATGTATCTCTACTTCAAGAATTGCCTTAAAACCTTACACAATACTGGCCTTCCTTGACCTTTTATACAGGATTAAAGTACCATATAATTAACTTCTTTATATACAGAGTTACAACTTAATGAAAACGTGAGGTGAAATGCCCAGACTTAATCTTCAGGCTCCTTTCCTGTCTCACAGCATAAGCTCTTAAGGCTCCTCTTTCCCCCTCTCAGCCCTTTTGATCTTGACCAGATGAAGTTTTGCTAACTGCATCCAGATGCCTCATCAAAACAAATGCACGGATAGTAATCCATATCCAGGGAAGGGATGGATTTTCAGCTGCTCACTATAACAAGCTTTTAGAGACTCTGTCTCTGGGGGAAATCAAACTTAAGTGCCAGGAATAGGTCTGCACTTACTAGCAGCATAATTATTAGCAAATTACTAAGTCTCCAATCTGTGATTGTGTTTTAAAATGAGACTGATAGGATGGAAGAGAGGGCCCATTGGCAAATAATCTTTTGTGATTTTTAAGAAGAGCAGAGTCCAATCACCAGCACCCACATGAAAACTTGGCTGCAAAGACTTGTACTTGTAATTGTAGTGCTGGAAAGTCAGAGACAGAAGGATCCAAGGGAACTACTAGGTATCCAGTCTAGTCAAAACAGCAGACTACAGTTTCAGAGAGAGACCCTGTCCAAAATACTAAGACGAAAAGTGATCAAGAAAGAGAGCACACATCTGATTTCTACAGTCATGTGTGTGTCATTCTCTCTAAGAAGACACACACACACACACACATGCATGCACACACGCACGTATACACGTACCTGCAAACACATATGTACGTACAAGAACATATATACCTACACATACACAAAATAGAAATTAAAGTGGTAATAATAATAATTACAGCTTGTAGGTTTATGTGAATTTTAATTAAGATTGCACATGAAACAGACTTGGTATATTTTAAGGAGACAATAACTTCTCTTAGTTCACCAAAGATCCATCCCCTGGTCCATAATTATTCTTCTAACTTCCTTTCACACCATTCTCCTAGCCCATGCTTCCCTGTACTTCTGGTATTTCAATCTAAGTCACGTAGAAGGATTTGTTGAGCATCCTGTTTTATCCTCTTTATAGCCAAAACTATCATCTTCTTCCAAAACCAATCTTATTCTCTTCCACAATAATAGGATTTCCACTTAACACTGGGCCCAAGAATGTATACTACAGACCCCAGGCTCCTTGGTAGCTAGATAGCATTAGACTTTGAAAATAAGACAATGAAACAGGATGTCATGAGTCAGCAGGCATTGTGTGCCTCTTCCTTGTCCTCCTAAGCTGCCGCTTCTAGACAGGAGACATTTGGAACCACAGAATTGTGGCCATGGCCAGAAATAGAGACTTGAGAGAAAAGTTTCTTAGAACTCTTCAAGCTGGGAATCTTTGCACAAACTATTGTTTTTGGTTTCCTTCTGTTAATGTCAGCCAAACTGAATCCAGCCTGGTTTAAAGCCAAACTCTTTCCATGAGCTAATGACTCTCTCTGTGTTAGAATGCTAATTCCTAAAAGTATTCTTTGTTGTTGTTTGAATGGGATATTTCTCCTACCTTTTCTAGGGGTACAGAACAAGCATTGCCTCTCCAGGGTGCTTTCCTTGATGTTCTAGATCAATCCAGCCTCATTAGTTACATTGTCTTTATCCTGGCAATTTTCACCATGTGTCTTTTTTAATGGTTGTCCTTTTTTGACTTTTTTACTATCAGACTAGGTGTTGTGCCTTATACATGTGTGTGTGTGTGTGTGTGTGTGTGTGTGTGTGTGTGTGTGTTTGTCTTCTGAGAGAGAATGACCCAAGTTATGCATGCAGTGGACATTTGAATGAATGAACAAATAAATGAATGGACCACTCTGAAGAAAGAAATGAGGTTTTCTCTGTTGTTACTCTACCAGGGTCCTGTCATTACTCTTTATTTCTTTTGTTTCTCATCCACTCACCCCTTTTCCATCAACAGAAAAGAGATGCTTCAACAATAAGGAACAATTGCTTTCACAGTTCCTAAGTCACATCACAATGCCCCCCTCCAAGGTTCTCTGTGAATTCCTATTGATTTTTCTAACCAGAAATCTTAGCTTTGCTGATGTGACTGTAAAGAAAACAGGAAGGACAGCATGAAGCTCACTCCTTATCTAAATCTCTATTGCCTTCTCTTCTTGGTCTGAGATGATTCAATTACATGCTATTCTCTCAAGATATTTTTTAACCTCAGGGATGCTTATGAAAAATTAAACTAGTTACATATAAAAAAAAGATTATATTGCTCCTCTTCCAAACCTCACAAAGAATGAATCATCAAAAACTAGACCAATATAAGTTACTTCGATTTAAATTTCAGATTAATTCATTGGTAAAGTTTATGTGCTAGTATATTGCTACTACAAATTTTCCTAAAATATCAATATGAAATGTAATTAGATCTTTCAAAGTCCTATTTCCTCCAATCTGTGAAATATGAATCGCTTTCTACAGGCTCTCTTTGCATTAGCAAATAATCCATATTGCTTAGATTTTTTTCATATGTGGTAAACACAGCCCTGGCTTTATTATTACAACTCAGACGTGTTCAAATTCAGATTCAATTGGCTTCAATTATGGTGACTTCAGACAATTGAAAGGGATTTCAGCCTAAAATATATGCTTGCAATGGTTCAGAGAATTTTAGAATTGGATCTCTGCTTTCTTAGGTAGCTCTTTAAGTGGCATGGGACTGGGTGAGGGGAACAGAAGCTTGCCCTGATTAGAGAATAATTCAAATTGAAAAATCTGTAGCAGTGGTTCACAAAGCTTTCAGCATTATAAACTGGCCAGCATCAACTTCACACAGACCACAGTCTAATCTATTTATACAACATTTATTTGGAGTCTGTTTTAAGGTCATCAATTACTGTTGAGGTTTTCTGAGCCCCTTCTACATTGTCCATAATAGGAAAGCTCATTGAAATAAATAACAAAAAATTTAAAATCCTCTATCACACACTTGACAAGGCAGTAATACTTCTGTAGGAAGGGCAACTAACTTGGTCTTGACTGAATAAGAGCAACCTTACCAGAAGACTTGATACTGATGTGCACTCTAAAGATCTATGGGGTAAGGTATGCAAAGTAGTGAACAGGAACGATGTTCCAGACAGAAGCACTGATGTGGGAAAATAAGGCTGCGGAGGTAAAGAGCAGTGTAGGCACTTGTTATCTTGTCCTTGGTTGCAGCCTGGGAGGTGATGAATTAGGATTCAAACTTCTGAAGCATTTATACTTGTAATCCTTCTCACCTGAGGAATTTTGGTTTGAACCTAGATATTATAAATAGGCATAAGCCTAAACAATTACTGATAATAAATCATAAAGAAATTTATTTTTCTCCTGACATGCTGAGGTTTCCCTGTAATCTCAACATTTGGGAGATGCAGCCAGGAGAATCAGGAGAAACACACTGGGTCCATATTTGGTTTCAATTTTTAGAAATTGTTCATTGCTGCCAAATGTTTTATTAACCTTACATGCAATGACATTGCTTCACATGCAGTTGGGAGCCGCAGTTCACGTAGCATAGGTGTAAACTATAGGCCTCCTGCCCTCTAAGGAACAAAAGTGGGTAGCCTAACTCTGAGGAGAACTGGCATGGTAAGTAGGCAAAAGTGCTTAGACTCTGACCAACAGTGATTAAAAGTCACCTTTACTTGATTTCCATCATTTGTTCCTTTGCTTATCAACCAGTAATCATCTCTTGAGAAGTCACCATGTTCCTGGAATTGTCTAAACATTTGGGATAGGAGAAACTTATCAATCCCCTGTCATGTGGAGCTCACACTATAACAGCCTGTATGAACAACATGGCTGTGCACAAGATTTGATACTTTAGAGCAGGACTGGGGCGGGGGGCTGTTCTAGTTCATTGTTACAAATGGTTTCAATCAGAGAGGACATCTGAACAAAAACAGGGGATGATGGAATGCATTGCACACAGAACGCACAGCTTGATGTCCTCACAAAAGTCTTGATCTATCTGCTTCAATTTCTTAATCAGTTCAAAGGGAATGAGCATAAGAATGGAGCTTAGAGTTACTGTCATAATTAAATCATTTAATGTCTGTACCATTTCTCCAATTGCATCTGACCCTGTTAATATAAGTATTCCCTAATTTCTAGAGTCAGGCCCTGAAGATCAATGAGTGGCTGATCCTTCCCTGGGAAAATTCACCTGTTTTTTTAAAGGCACAGTCAGCTCTTTGGTCAGGCATGAAACTAAGTGTACCTCA
This sequence comes from Peromyscus leucopus, assembly GCF_004664715.2. Lineage (NCBI taxonomy): Eukaryota > Metazoa > Chordata > Mammalia > Rodentia > Cricetidae > Peromyscus > Peromyscus leucopus. The sequence goes on from NC_051063.1 coordinate 110,451,875, forward strand.
CCAGAAATGAACTTGGGGTCACAGAGGCAGCTGAAATAAATAATTGAAGCAGAGCTGTCCATGAGTGTGCACAAACAACTTCTCCCAACCCGACATTGCCCCTGAACCCTGTACCATCCCTGCTCAATGTGGGAATCTGTTCCTTCAGTCATTCTTTTATCTGCCACAAGTAGAAGCCAGCCTCTTTGTATCCTTTGCCTGCCAGGCCTTCCTGAGCCCTGCATGGAGATCACCGACTTCACAGTGTTTCCATCCAGGCTGCTGACTAGGCCTGTCTCATTAACAGCCATCTGATCTTCAGGATATTGTTACATATGGGTCTTTACCAAATTACTGCAGCTATCTGAGTTCCAGAGAGTCTCCCATGTCATTTACAGTCTTTAGGCTACATTCCTTCGCTGTGTATCTTCCTAACACTCTCCAGTATCCACAATGCCATAGTGTTAGAACCCAAGGGGAGGGATCTGACAGACACATGAAGACATGTACATTTCCAAAGCAAGGTCTGAGACTGGCTTCCTGCCATCTGCTCATTACTGGGCTCAATGGATGCTATGCTCTCAAACCTGGGGGCTTGCTGCCCTTCACCTCTGTGATAAGTACAGCAGTCCTGAATAGGAATTGCTGAGCTGGAACCTGATCTTCTCACTACACCCCTGCCCCCAGCTGTTTGTAGGTAGGGTTACTCGGGACATCAGGAATCCAGGGTAAACACAAAAAGACACATTTTGCTAGTCTCATGACCCAATTGGTTTCAGGTAATTAGAAGATTGCTACAACATAACCTTACTTCCACCAGCCCCCCAAAATGAAATCTTGAGTCTGTTTTCTTGATAGGAGATTGAACTAACCATAAGTATTGATTTATGTCCTGAATTTATGGGAACTAATGTGTTTGGAATGTCTTACTGTAAGACTGGTAAGTGAAAGAATTAATTTCATGGCATAGTTATGCCTTAATGGTTTCAAAAATATGCTGTTTTTAAAAATTTTTAAAGTAAGTACCCCCAACTATTATTGTTATTATTATAATTGCTTTTAAATATGGTACCTGGTTCTCTTTCTCTACTTTCAGATAATCTCCAATGAAGTAGAAGAAAATAAGATCTATATGTCACTCTAGAGAAAAATGGATTCAAAAAATTCAAGACATTAATGTAAGATATAAAACTTTGAAGCTGCTAGAGGAAAATTTAGGAAAAGGACCATTCAAGATACAGGCATGCATGGACCTTTTGATATGAATGCTGTAGCATAGGGAGTCATCCCAAAAACTGGCAGAGAGGATTACATGAAATTAAGAAGTTTCTCTATAACTAACAAAATATTCTCCAGAGTAAAGCAACAGCCTACAGCTAGAGCAAGCATCGTGCCAGGCCAACCGTGCATCATCAACCTAAAACTCAAATTTGACTCTATTTCTTCTCAGCAAAGACAGACAAAAATAGAAATGTAACAAAGTACATACGAGATATCAGATATGATGTTATTGTCTTAAATGAACTTTTATTCTCAATATTACCTCCATATTGACCATGTCTTCTAACAGAATGTAAAATAAGGGAGAGCATGTGAGATCATTGATAATGTTTGTACGAGCAATGAATAAAACCCTAGAAACAGTAAGAGCAATGGTGCCCCTACAGCAAAGAGGTGGGATTCAGACACTTGGGTGATAGCCACACATTATTATATATTTATAGAATATATCTTTGTAAGTCCCAATCATTCTCTAAGGTCAATAGTTTATTAATCAGAAAACTATTCATATCCACATAATGAATGAAATGTCCTCACACTCATAGCTATAAGATGCAGGCATCCCCACCAAAGTGCCGCAACACTGACTGTGGAATTAGTTTCTGTTATATATTCTAGAGGTTTGTTGCAAAAGTCAAGTAAAATTTTTTGGGGAAATTCTCTTAGTTTAAGCTGGCATGTGGATAGAACTAATATAGCCCATAAGAGTGGGTAACATCTGTGACATAACACTTCTTCCTTCGGTAAACAAGCAATGTACTTAAACCTTGACTAGGGCTAGATATAGTAATGTCTGATGGTAATTTCATTACACAGGAGACTGAGGCAAGATGCTCTTGAATCTGAAGTCTATCTGTCCTACATATCTAGACTCCTTCTCAAAAACTGGAAAAATCCACAAACAATTCTAGCACTCTTGAATAATGACTAGGCTGGGTGGCCATGTTTTATATAATTACACCATGCAGGGTCATTATTCCATGTTACTATGATTCATTCAACAAATACTTAGTGAATACCCATATTCTCAGCACTGTTCTGGGTAGGTAACCCTATGCTTTGATTGCAAAATGCAGGTGGAAATGTTAAATACCCATTGTGAGAACTGAAAATCCTACCCAATAATTTGACTACACATCTCAGTAACTAATACGAGCACTGAGAAGCTTAACCTTTGAAAGAAACATTCAATAATGTGTTTTCCACTCATAAAGTTTTGCATAAAGTACACAGAAATAAATGCATCAATGAACTTGTAATATGTGAACCCAAACTTCCATCTCTCTGCTTTCCCCCAAACACTGATTACTATAATTATCAAACCAGAGCCAATCATTTTCATACAAACTGGTGGGTAAAGAACAAGTTTAAACTGTCATTGACTTGGAGGAGATGACGGGGTGACACTTAACACAACAATTACCATGCTCTCTGAAAGCAAAGGGTACACAAGGGCACATACCATGTTGCTCTCTTCGTGAGAATCAATGCCCATTGACAAGAAAAAAATATCAAACATTTCCAAACAGAAAAGAAATCTTAAATTGCATGGAAATTATACTCCAAATATCATTTAGCCTAGAGTGTTACAATTTGTGAAAATTGCTTTGGAGTTTTTTACCTCTGGGTGTGCAAAGGAGATGTCTTCTTATAATCAGCAGCAACAACCCGCATCTAAATGGCATGATGGAGCTGACACTCTCATGGTCTCCCCACATGCAATTACCCAGCATTACAGAGCATCACGACTGATGTTTTACACTTCACCTGACTAACTGCAAAAGGTAAGAATCATGTTACCTCAATTCTGCAGCCACTCCTCTCATGCTCCTTTTTTCCCATACCTGTTGTGTAGCTTTGGAACTTCACTCTAATTGTCCTCTGTTGGAAGTAAATAGTGAATTTTGTCAAGCAGGTTGTAACAGTCAAAGTTATAAATGCCCAGAGCTGGTATTTGCATCACCCACTGCTCCCCACAGTAGCACAGTATGGGCTGATAATAGGAAGTTTCTTTATAAGGACTGTATGCTAGTTTCCTTCTTGAAATCACCTTTTCTTCTGTGCATTTTAAATGTATTTATCAAAAAAAGGACTGTATGGCACTGAGTTGCCATTATATATAGACTGCAAAAAGGTCATTTCATAACAGGGATTTATTTTATGTTGTCAAACAGAGAGAATACTCTAAATAAATTGAAACCAGGCTTTATTGGTTTCTCTCTTCCAATAAGTAGAGATTACTTTGCTGGGGAGATTAAGATCACGAAGACAGTGTTGTCATGAAGACAGTTCCTCTAGATATTCTCTTTCATGGTTATGGAAGGGAATGAAATTAACATCATTGAATTCTGGGATAGAGACTGGGTACTATACTTGGCATCTATATGGATGAAATATGACTGCATTTCTGTAATAACCCCAAGAGCCAGGAAACAAGATTCTTTCTCTCCACAATAAAATAAGAGCAGCACGACCTGTTTAGTAAGTGTCTTGTACGTGCAGGTCAATGGTGCCGATAGGCATGCCAGACTCTTCACACACATGACTATGCTGAATGCTTGAAACCATGCCTCCTGTTGAGTGTTGTGACAACAAATGAGAAATGTCTCTGAAAAACATATTGGTTCATGAAATAAAAGGATCAATTTGACTCAGTCAGTAAAATTCCCTGTTATTTTATAGTCAATTCTATGAAAAGAAATTAGGACTATGGATCATTCTTAGTATTTCATCATGTAAAATAATATAGGGATAGATTTTAGAAATTTAATTGGCCATTTCATTCGGCAAGTTGAACTCAAACCAACTGAATTATATGGACAACACCTACAAGAAGAAGCACAAATTTGCAAGCCTGGAATAAAGTGTACAAGCTGTCAAGTCAAATATAAAGCACTAAGACAATGTTTTTTCATGACTACATATTCTACAGTGTTGGAAGCCTCTGACACTCCTCCAAATATATAATAATTTTTCCAGAGCAGTTATATAAGATCTACAAACTTGAAATTTGGAAAAAAAAGAAGGAAAGAAAAACTATAATACAGACTTGCATTATTTGAAGAATATGGATACAAAACTTTTTACTGCATGACATAAAACTCTTGCAAGGTTTGGGCATGCTCAGAGATATACTCTAGCCACATAGGGGAAGAAGCCAAAAAACTTCCTTAAGTCTATACACCACCTTCTGATTTACTAAATAACATTTTGATAATATCTTTAACTGAGGACAGTGGCCAATAAAAACAGCATGCCTATCATCTCTATCCACAACACTTAGTATTCTCCTCTCCTCTCTTCTCCTCCCCTCATCTGCCCTCCCCTCCTCTTCTCTCCCCTTCTCTCTCCTCTCCCTTCCCTTCTCTTTCCCTCTTCCTCTCTCCTGTCTTGATCCTCTCCTCTGCCTCTTTCCCTTCTTGTTTCCCTATCTTCTCTCTTCTCCTCTGACCCTTGACTCCCAGAAATATGAAGATTCTATGTGCCAAATAACTGAATTCTTAGCCAACAAGTAACACTGTCATCCAGCATCAGAGAGTAACAATTTTTTTAGCAGTGCACCTTGGTTTCCTACCAGACATTCTGCTTCTCCTGCTAACAATACTATAATTCTATTTTTTTTTCTGGTGTGACTAGGGATGTTTCCAAGGCTTATTCACAGTTCCATACAGTGAGATTTGTCAGGGAAACCAACCAGAGAGTCTATCCAGAGACTTCTTTAGGGCCACAGTAGAACAGGAAATATCTCACAAAAAGAAGTCTGGTGGGGATTTTCTTGGAAGTTCTTTATGTGCATGTACATGCTTATGTGAGTTCATGTGAATAACATACATGCCAGCAATGGCAGAGACCAGAAGAGGGTATCAGATCTCTTGGAACTGGAATTAACATATGGTTGTGAGTTGACATGTGGGAGATACAAACTGAGCCAGAGTCCTGTGCAAGATCTGCTCTTAAACACTGAGGGCCCATCTGGGATTTTTAAACAGGTATACAAAATCTTATTTTCTGCTTCAGGGCAACAACCAGCAGTGGTGATCAGAAAAGGATGTTGAGAGAAGGAAGAGCTTGTACAATACAAGTTGTGCTGAGGACAATTTCAAGAGCCATGCCATATTGCCTGCCTGAGTTAAGTTTCTGTTGTCCAGTATTGAGCCACTAACCTGAAATTTTTGACATGCCTGGACAAGTATTGAGTTATTAGAAAATAACTTAACATTTCCTTATCTTTCTGCTACAGTGGCCATTACTAACAATGTTTTGTGGTTAGGTTGCTTGGTTGGGTTGGTTGGCAACTCAACAGTCCCTTGATCTTTTCCCAAAGAAAGTTTCTTGTTCTGCTTAATATAAAACCCAACTGAGAAAAATAAAATTTTGCAGCTTGATCAGAATACTGTCTTGCTGTCAATTCTTTGTGTCTCTTGTCCCTTCATTCACCATTCCCCCTTCTAGGGTCTCTGCTGAAGATCCCACTGGCTGGGACAAAGTTGTGTATATAGAAAAATATAGGCCCTTCTTATAAGAACTGAAATATTTTATAGTAATTTAGCTGAAGCTGTGTCTTCCATGTCATCTGAGCACATGTGAGTTTTGATATAAAGTCCTATAACTCTCCTCAGACAATTGCTTTTTGAATCACATGAATAATAGTATATTCAATCAATTACATATTTTGAGATGGTACACTAAGTAGGTAAGTGTGTTGTTACTATTTACCAATGGGAGTAGTAGAGGTAATATATAAGTTTTGGTATGTGTGTCTTTGAGTGCGTCTGTTTTGGAGGTGTGCACATGTGAGACTGGGTGTATACTTATGGAGACTAGAGGTTAATGATGGATATTTTTTCTATGTTCCTTCACTTTTAGTTTTTTGAGACAGGGTTTTTTATTGAAGTTGAAAATTTTTGGTAAGTTAGTTGACCAATGAGCTCCTAACGCTTAGGCAGTGGGTATTTAAGCAACAGCTACCTTCTCAGCCCTAGGTCTCATACTACCACAGACATGTCAGGCTCTAGAGCAGCAGCTTCCACTGCCTCTGTGGTGCTCAGTGAATGGGCTGTTAAATGGTGAGGACCCTGTAGACGTAGATATGCCTTGCTGAGATACTCACAGAAAGAGCTGTTGAGTATATGAAGAAACCACAGGGGTAGACATAACTTAGAACTTAGAAAATGAATGTAAATTATATGTCTCCTAAAGTCGAATAATGGAGCCATTCGCAAAAATTTTGAATCCTCAAGTATTCAAAATATAAAAAGAGAATCTTGGAAATAGTACTATATCAGACTCAAAGCAGTGTTGTTCATCATATTCGCTTTCAGTACAGAGGAAGAATAATTAACCCAGACTTCTTTTGCTACTCGAGTGATGTGATTTTTAAGACAGATATTATATAAATAACTTACAAACCACCCAACTGTTGTGGAACTTTAGGCCCATGTTTGTAGAAAGGTCTCACAATCAACATAGGAAATATTCTCTGACACATTTAGAGCATTTCCTTGAAGATCATGTTGCTCTCAGAGCATGTGACCCAGGCATCATAAACGCAATGAACTGGATTGAAAGAATGCCTTGGTTTATTTGTTTGTTTGTTTGTTTTTGCAAATGAAAGCGCCATCAAATCTTCCATATCAAATTAATTGTCAACATTTTTATTTCAAATGAAATTTTATTTACTTCATTGAACTTCTGTGCTAATATAGCATGTGGACAATAAGGAAGAAATGAGTAAATTAGCTGTGTTAATTTATGAAGGCAAGATTTATGGTGGCAAAAGAAATCCAATTGAGAGAGTTGGCTGTCAAAATTTTGCAGAGAGGCACCTGGGAAATATCACCATTGACATCAACTCCATTATTTTATTTATGAATAATTTATACCCAAGCAAGTCATTAATTGTAAGTGTTTCATTCAGTAAATCTCCCAGTACTTGCACCCCTACTTACAAAAGTGTACATACACTACACTTTTCATTGAGTGTGTTTCTGAGTACTAATGGCCGGAAGCACAGAAAACCTTTCTGACATTGCACTTGTAGATAGATAGTAGACATTTCTCTTTAAAATGGTGTATAGACAGAATCTCATAACATATCTTTTTTTAAAAAAAATCTGGCTTCTTTAGCTTACCATATTTATTGGTTTGGGGATTCACCTACACACTGTAAATGTTAGTTTACCTCTATATCTTTATCTATAGATCTACATTCATAAATCTATGAATTTAGGTTTCTTCATTTCCATTGGAAGAATGAACCATAGTATGTTTAACCATTTTTGGTAAATATTTAAGTTTCTAGTTCTTTTCATTAACATGATGCTTATATACTACATATTGATATCATGGAAACTACATATAAACCTATAGTTGGGAAAGATATTTGTTTTTCTTGTATAAATAACTCTAAGAAGTACTGTGGTGGCTTGTAGTTGATATTGAACTTTATAAAAGAAATACCAAGATGTTTTCTGAAGTGGAGGCAACAGTTTGACCACTTCCCATTGAATAACACATGTAAGATCCAGTTGCTTCACAACCTCTTCACTCTAGGTTGGCATTCTTTGCTGTGATGTTTGAAATTTTCATTACTCTGAAGATGAAGTTGATCATGCTTTAAGGAAATTACAAAATATTCCCACAACTCCTCTCAAATGTGTGGCCTATTTTGATTTAAATATAATCATAGCTGTTCTTCCTTTGTTTTCCTCTTGATATCTTTATCTTTCTTTCTAATTAACATGTTCATCTTTTTTCTTGAAGGTTTCTTTCCCTCAACAGGCTCACTAACCAGGAAATTTCCTCTAAAATTTATAACATGTGCCCTGAAACAGTGCATTCTATCATAAGACCATGTTGGGCATAAAGAAGTGAAATTAGAACTCTGGGTTCTGGCATGCCCTTCCCATCCTTTACATTTTGTTTACCCTCATTCCAATACCAGCACTGCTATTTCATTTTTATTTCCTAGTTCATGTTTCAGATAAAATTCTTCCACTGAAAACTTCCTATAACATTTTTTTTACATGTTCATAATAAATTCTTAAAACATTCATGGTCATCTTATTAAGACCTTTACAATGACCACAATAGTTAGCCTGCCAAAATGGACAGGGAAAGTTTAAAAGGCCTCACCCCTAGATGAAGACTTAGAGGCAATCTATGGCTTCTGAGAGAGGGAAAATCAGCCTTCATTAACAGAAGCCCTGATAAACTTTCCAATCCCAAGTGGACATGTGTAAGCACATGAACATGTGTGTAATACTAAACTCAGTAGGTTGTGTGTGTGTGTGTGTGTGTGTGTGTGTGTGTGTGTGTGGTGTTTGTAACAATAGTAATTACAGAAAATGCCTTGGAAAGGAATGAGTGTGGAAGGAGTTGGAGAGAGGGTATAAATATTGCTAAGTACATACCATGTACGAAACACTAATAAATAAATAAATCTTTTTCTTAAAATGAATAAAGTAAGTGATCATCCATTGAGAGGTCTCAATGATGATGACAAAGTTTCATGAGGTACAAAGACAAAGACCATGTCAAAAGGCCCAGTCTGATGCTCAGTTTTAAGCAAGGGTTAGAGTTTAGGGGCATTTTGGGGGGAAGTGGAAGCAGTAGCTAGTAAAGGAATTCAATTTGAGGCCCTAGAATTAGGTTTCTGAACATGGCTCTGGACAGCCTTACTTTGGGTGAATATAAGTATGGTTTGTGGTGTCTGTATGTGTCTGCATAAATTTACATTGCTCTCCTTAAAGTATGAGAAGCAAAGCAAATAGGGGAGATGAAACACACAACTGTGTCCGGACCTTACTGTATTAATGAGTATTTAAAACAAATATACTCAAAGAAACAAGATCATACATCTTCTCTATTATGTGATTTAATGTGTTTCTATATACTTGTATATATTTGATTTAACACATACACAGAAATTCAGTATGAATTTATGCAAACCTATCAAATAGACTTTTTTAAAAAATAATTTTTTTTTTGAAAGCAAGGTGTAGGTAGGATTTGGAACCCACTCCCTGCTGGTTTTGTGATTTGTTCCTAAGCTCATTAGATGCTCTGTACCTCCTCCAGGGGATGAATCTCATCTTCAGACAATGTTAAACTCATTCTCTTGAACAGAGGTGAAAAAGCTATTTCCCCACTGGAGGATTCAAAGGCAAACATTTCCTGCAGGAAATCAAACATTTCTAGGACTTGACAATGTAGCTAAGAATATTCAGTTTAGTAAGTAGCTGCCAGCAAAAAAAACCACTGTATACCTCCACACACAGCCTAAGGTCCCTCCTGGGGATGACAAAGCCATTAGTTTTCAAAGGAGGGAAAATATCTTGGCAAAACATCTTGCCGCAAATGCTGTTATTGTCCAAACAAGAATGGACAACCTCAGGTGACAGAGATTGGGCTTCCTAGCTGACTTAAAGATTAGTATATAAATATGTATAGTTATCCCTATTCCAAAGGTAAGGCATGTGGTTAAAGAAAAAGAACTGTGAAGTCCTGATTTTAATTGTTTTTATTTTGTAGATTATTTTTCTTGTGTATTATCTGAATACTGGCATTCATCAGGCAACCTGAAATGCACTTCGCATACATTCTAAACATGTAAGCACAGCCCTCATCTCTGCGAGCACCAGTTCTAGTGCTGAGGCTCAGTGTCAGTTAATAAGCATATCACAAGCTATGGTATGAGCAGTGAAGAAGGCATGCAGGAAGATGAGAAACAACAACAATTTCCGGGAGGATTTTTCTTCCTTGTATGAAGCTCAAAAATGTTCTTGCTGAGGATGTAGCAACTAAGCTTTGAGCCAGATGCTGAGAGAATGCCAACCGTTTAGAAAGTAGTAGAGAATTTGTCTGTCAAGGGAGCAAAAGCTCTTAAGCTCAAGTCCCAAAGGTTGTCTAATAGCTGAGCAAGGAAGAGGAAGCCTGGCCCATGAGGATGATAAACAGAGGCCAGGCCAGGTAATGCTATTTTTTTTTTCATTCTGCCTTTTGTTTACTACACACAGAACACAAAGCAAACAACTGTGAAATGGTAGTCAAGAATCAGACTTCCTGTGCATTCACCAAAAGTTCTGTTTTCTCAAAAAGCTTTTATCATTCTACATTTTTCTTTCATCTAACCATATTCCTATTTAATTCCCAGAGCTGTGGTTTTTTTTTTTTTTTTTTTTTTTTTTTTTTTTTTTTTTTTTTTTTTTTAAGTGTTAGAGGATAGCAGAGCAGACATAAAAATCTCACATTCCCATAAGGAGATCATTAGAAACTATGGAACACTTAGAGCTGGAGAGATGGTCCAGTGGTTAAGAGCACTGGCACTATTGCAGAGGATCTGAGTTCAGTTCCCAGAACCTGAGTCAGGTGCCTCTCAGCATCATATAACTTCATCTCTAAAGGAACATGATGCTTTTGACTTCCTTGGGCATCTCACTCATGTACACATATCAACAAAGACACAACATGTAACTGAAAATAAAATAAATCCTTAAAAATTTAAAAAGGGAATTCTTGAGGTAATGTAAAAGTACTGTGGTAGTTTAAATGTAATTGGCCCCCATTAGCTCATAGGGAGTGGCGCTTATTAGAAAGTGTGGCCTTGTTGATGTAGTTATGGCCTTGTTAGAAGAAATGTGTCACTATGGAGGTGGGCTTTGAGATCTCCTAAACTCAATCTAAACCTAGTTCAGACCACTTCCTGTTGCCTCTGTGTTAAGATGTAAGATTCTTACCTCCTTCTCCAATACCATGTCTGCCTGCATATACTATCATGATGATAATGGACTAAACCTCTGAAAAATATAAGCCATCCCAATGAAATGTTTTTCCTTTATAAGAGTTGCTGTGCTTATGGTTTCTCTTCACAGTAATAGAAATTCTGAGATAAGTTTGTATTATATTCATATAAACACACACACATATATGTATATATATGTGTATATATATATATATTATGTTCACATATATTCATAGTAATCCATACAATGTCCATTATAACCCACTTGAATACTCATTCATATGGCTCACTTCTAATTACTCTAATTTTTGTATTTATTAATCCACTTCTACCTCAGCTGGCATTGACTGCACACCCAAGAGAGATTCACTGGTTTATCTGGTGTGTACACTGCAGTCCATCCTTTGTAATAGGCCAGTGTGTTTGTATGTATGTGTGTATGCATGTGTGAGTGTTTGTGCATGTGTATATGCATTTTCATGCATTTATGCATGTGTATGAGTGTTTGTGCATGTGTGTATATTTTTGCATGTGTGCATGTGTGTTTGTGCACGTGTGTATGTGTATTTATTTATGTGTTTGTGCATGTGTGTATCTGTTTATGTGTGTGTCTAATCACCATGCCTCTATTAAAACATTTTTTTTCATACAATGTTCATTCAGCCACTTAAATATTCATTCTACAAAACTGGGTGTAATTCCGCATCATGACCATAATGGTTAATGACTATCATATCAATGTATAAGAAGAAACTTAAAGACAAATATATTTTAGTTTATTTGTTCAATGTGTTTGGTACCTGCTTAAGGAGAAATGGTGGTAGAGTGAGCACTGTTTGTATAACTTCAATCTCAAAAGAAATTGTCTTGAAGGAGGATTTGTCCATCTAGATCCTCATTTGGCCAACTGAAAAACACATTGAGCTTCAGGTGATTATACATGAAGCTCAATATTTATTTCCAAAAATTTTTTTTATGGATACTATTTTTCAGTGAATAAATGTGCATTTGTGAATAAATGCATATGTGTATGTTATGTATTATAGAAGGTATAATACATAAAATTAAAATTTCTATCATCACAGTACAGAAGACCAATTATAATCTAGTCATTTAGTAGTAGATACTAAAGCAATTTCAGATTACTAACTATTGTAAATAATTCTGGGAGAACCTTTCCATATATATTTTGAACACACTACATTTTAAATATTTAATCTTTTTGTATTTATAGTTAAATTTTAGTAGAATCATTTACCTCCCAGTTGTGTCTCCAAACAACTGAATTTATGACATTATCCTAGTTTTCTGTTTATTTAAAAACACTGACTTTCAACTTGATTTCTCCGTTCCAATCTGTTCACTTCTGTTTGTTAGTGTTCATATTTAATCTAATACTTTGATATTTGATTTTTATTGGTCACATGCTATTTGCTCTTTTTCTCTAGCAATTTAAATTCATAATTTTATATGACTATCATTCAAATATATGTAATGATACAATTGCTCTTATTTTTAAATATCCATTAATTTAAGATTAATTTAAACTTCCTTTCAAGTACAAGTATTACAACGTGCCTAAAAGAAAATATAAATTTTACAAATATTTTTTCTGGGTACTTTTCACTAATTTCTTGTTTCCTCAAATTTATTAATATATAACTGAAGAATAATTGTACATTTTCCAAGATGCATCATTCTATGTTTCAACTAACAAAGTCATTTTTTAATAGTGAAATGACTACACTTCACTGTGACTACAACATTTATTACCACACCTACTTAGCATCAAAGTCAATCTGACTGTGTAGAGACATGGGATGAGGATGTGAGGATGCTTCTTTAGCATAGCACAAGTAAACAGCACAGACTTATTGATTGCTCTCTCTATGCAGTGTGCTCTCACCTACTTATCTGATATTGAATGTCTGCACTCTTTGCTCCATGTCCTTATTTCCTCCACTCTCCTGGCCCTGGGAACCACCTTTCTATTCTGTTCCCTGCTTATGTGAGGTTTTCTTCTTTTAGATCCCACAAATAAATAAGATGAGAAAACACTTGATGGTCTATGTCTGGCTTGTGTTACTTAGCATAATTATCCTGAGATTTATAAGTATTTCGTAAATAGCAGCAATTCTTTCTTATAAAGGCTAGTATGTCTCTTAGCATTGTATTTATTCCTTTATCTGTTGTTAAATATTTAGGTTGCTTCCATATTTGGACACTGTGAATATTGGTTTTGACTTAATGTCCTTCATATATAAATCCATACATAGTATTGCTGAGTCACACAGGTCTGTCTATTGAACAACGCCCTCAGTTTTTACCACAATGTCTGTACTCTTGCCACTAAAGGAGTACAGTTCTTTTTTATCTACTTTATTTCCAACATTCTTGTCCTTCAGACAGTAGCCTTTCTAATAGGTTCTGGATTCTATTTAGTTGTGGTTAGTATTCACACTTCCATGATTGCTGTCTCAGCACGTGGTTATGTAACTCCTTGGCCATTTGTGTCTTTTTTGGAAACATGCTTTTCCAGAGCATTTTTTCTCACTTTCACACAGAAGTTTTTTTTATTGTATTTCTGACTATTGAATTGCAAGTATTCCTACATATTTGAGATACATGGAATTTATCAGGAATTTCAATTACAAATATCTTCTCCTCTTCTGTGGTTTCTTGTACAATTTTTGATTTTGTTTATTGATGTGCAGAAGTTTTTTAGATTAATTCTTTCTTTTCCTTTCCTCCCCTCCTTTTTCTTTCTTTAGTTTTTTTTTTTTTGAGGGGGGGAGACTACTCTTTGTCCAGTCTTATTTTCAAAATATAATAAGACCAATGTCAAAGACAATTGCCCTGAGTTGTTTTCTAAGGAAGTCTAAAATTTCAGGGTTTATATTGAAAATTTAATCCATTTTAAGTTGACTTAAATATATTACATTTTGTCTTAGTTTTCTATTGCTGTGATAAAATATTATGACAAAAATGTTTTATTTTAAAAAGTCTAATTTAAGGAAGCTCATGGTTTCAGAGGGTTAGAGTCCATGTTCATGGCAGCAGAGCAAAGGAACAATTGAGAGCTTACATCTTAATTTTGAAGCAGGAGGCAGAGAGAACTAACTGGGAATGGATTTGCACATGTCTTTTATAATCTCAAAGACTACCTCCAGTGACACACTTTTTTGAACGCAACTATACCTCCTGAGCCTTCTCAAACAGTTTCACCAACAGGGGACCAAGTATTGAAATACATGGGCTGAAGGCAGACATACTAATTAAAAAAACCACATATTTTTGTCTTATTTATCTTTTGTCATTGGTGTGTGTGTGTGTGTGTGTGTGTGTGTGTGTGTGTGTGTGTACTTGTCTGTATAAAAGTTACTACACTATGTGTATGTGAAGATCAGAAGATAAACTGAGGGTTTCTTTCTACCATGTTTCTTTCCTTGGGATCAAATCCAGGCTCTCAGGCTTGCCAACAAGCATCTTTCCCCTCTGAGACATCTTACTCACCCATGTTAATTTTTGTGTGTGGTATAAGTGTGTGCTTTCATGTATTTTGCTGCAGATCCTGTTTTCCACTGCCATCTATCAAAGGTCCTGCCCTTTCTGGTCATGTTTTATTGCTGCTTTTGTACAACTTAGTTAATTTTAGATTACACATGCTTATTTCTGGGATATCTATTGTCCCATTGTTTTATGTGTATGTTTAATTTTCTTTTGTCGCAACTAGGTCTCCTGTATCCCAAGTTGACCTTGAAGTTACCTTATAGATGAGGATTATGGGTAACTCTAAATTCTCCTGCCTCTACTTCTGTAAATGCTGGGATTACAGACACTATGCCTAGTTGTATAGGACCAAACCCAGAATTTTGTACACGATAGGCCAATATTCTACCTACTGAGCTGCATCTGCAACAAAGGTTTCTAATTTTGACATTCTGGGGTTCTTACAGTAGATAGGCAGCAGTTACCAATTTGTGGCTCACTTCACAATAGAACAAAACTGAAGTGAAAGGACACTGACCTTTCTAGACCAAGGGGTTAGCTCAGTATGCAAAATGAGAGCCATGAAAGCATGAGGAGCCAAGTTTGAATTTTGTCACCCATATGTAGGTGTGGTGGCACCTGCTGGAAGTCACACCATTGAAAGACAAAGATAGTCATATTCCTTGACCTTGCTAGTTAATCAGCTATCCTACTAACCAAACCCCTTCTCCCAGTGAGAGATCTTATCTCACAAATTCAAAAAAGAAAAGATAAAGAGATGAAAATGACTAGCTTCTGAGAAACAACATCTAAAGTTAACCTCTGGTTTCCACATGCATGCATATATACAAGTACCTTCACAACTATATACAAACACATGCATACACTACACAACACACACACACACACACACACACACACACACACACACACACACTTTCCCACATACAAAAGAATGTTTGATTTAACAAGATCTAATACATCAGTAGCCACTGATA
Source organism: Peromyscus leucopus (assembly GCF_004664715.2). Classification (NCBI taxonomy): domain Eukaryota; kingdom Metazoa; phylum Chordata; class Mammalia; order Rodentia; family Cricetidae; genus Peromyscus; species Peromyscus leucopus. The sequence goes on from NC_051063.1 coordinate 110,467,364, forward strand.
AAGTAGAATTCCAGCCAGGTTTCTACAATGGATGAGAAGCTATTGATCAATTTTGCTTTCTGTAAAACCATGAATGGGGACTCACCTATAATATGCATGAAAAGTTTGAACACATAGTCATTGTGGAATATTTGAAGAAATGTTTTTCTACAAATGCGCAAAAAGTGCCTGGAATGTGTGGGGCACACTTTTAGACTCACTAGTTCAAACAGACAAACAACTATTATCCATATAGATTTTATGTTTTACTACGGAAGTCAGCGAACACAGGAACAGAATACAGAAAATGCAAGGAATCTTGGAAGGTGTAATAGACGGGAGGTTAATTATTTAGGCAAAAAAGTGGGTTGAAATTAACTCTGATTTTAAAATAAGAAAAATGGTACATCATACTGCACAATGAGTAGAAAGAGAGATGGAGATGGTGAATTATGAGTGGTGAGGACATATGTTGATGCCAAGCATCTAGAAGAACAGTATACCTGAGTAGAGAACTCAGGGAAACAAGAAGACTGGGACATGAGTTCAGAGCTGAAGGGGAAGTGGTGGCTCATATAAAGTCCTGTGTGCAAGAAACACTTGTTATATAAAGATATTTTGAAAATTAAAGTCTTTCCTGAAGGCATTTTGTCTCCAGACTTCTTCCTGTGAACTTAGATTGAACAACATGTGCTTTTTTGAGATGAACAATTCAAAATTTTAATGCTAAGCCAGGCAGTGGTGGTGCACTTCTTTAATCCTAGCATTCAGGAGACAAAGCCAGGCGGAGGCAAATCTCTGTGAGTTGGAGGCCAGCCTGGTCTACAGAGCGATATCCAGGCAGGCACCAAAACTACACAGAGAAATCCTGTCTCCTGTTTCGAAAAACCAGAAAAAAAAAATTAATGCTTTCTCTAATCAACACTATAATGGGCTTCTCTTCTAATCTGTAAAAATTTTGGAAGTAGGGTAAGTGGGAAAATCTATATATTCATCATGCTTCGTGCATAGTTGGCTCTGAATTCCCAGATGTTTAGAGATCAGGATGACTTTGACCATGAATACTATCCAGGTTTCCATTTCCTGACTATTTTGCCTCTTCCCTTTTTCCCTTTGCATCTTCTTCTGTATGTAACATTCTGAAGTGTTGTACACAGTGCAGCCAGAAATCAATCCAGGGTTTTAATTAAGCACAGACAATGCCTTGCTTGTAGCAGGCAATTTACTGACTTGCTTTTTAGTCCAACATTTATAAAGTACTTCAGATCTACAGCCACGTACCACTGTTTTTATTTTCCTTCATACTGGATCCCACCTATCTGGAGCCTCAGCATACTCTTTCACCTTTCATCAACCCAGAGGAGACATGCTCCATGAAAAAGATATTCATGTATAGAGGAGTATTTGGAGACTAGAGAGTTTGCTCAGTCTTTGCCACCCATGCCTGGTGGCTAGAGCTCAGTTCCAACAACCTCCATATATGGGGAAGAAGAACTTACTCTGCAATGTAAGATGCACACATCTGCTACACCAGCCACAAACACACACACAATAAAAATTATTAATTAAAATAAAAGTGAGGCCTGCAGGTGGTGGCTCACCCCTTTAATCCCAGAACTTGGGAGGTAGAAGCAGGCGGATCTCTGGGAAATTGAGGCCAGCCTGGTCTACAAAGTAAGTTCCAGGGCAGCTTAGGGCTATTACCAGAGAAACTCTATCTTGAACAATCAAACAAAATAAGATAAAATAAAAAATAAAAGTGAAATAACTAAGACAGAATGTCAGGGATCGTGTTTCTCAAAGACTGAAAATGTAATTCTTTTAATGCCAAGAATTATGTATTTTTACTACTTCTAATTGTTGCTTATGTAGGAATGGTTATATATTTTCAGGAAGCATGAATAAGTAGAAAATTAATTCCTTCTTAGAATAAGTGACAGTTTGAATACTGGCTCTACTTTCAAAATTCTAATTAATCAATTAATATTCAATTATTAACTCACCTTGCAACTATATTGACCTTCTCTATGTCTCAGTCTTTATTTAGAAATTGTACATAATATAATTACCATTTCACTAATATAGTGAATAACCTGTATGTAGAAGCACTTTCACACAGGCAGCCAAATTCTGATGCTCCACTAGTTTCCTTTAAGACACACCTGCAAAGAATTATCCATGCAAACAATTCTCCGTGTGAAATATCTTGCTGAGTTCCACTGTCTTCTTATGGACATCATACCAACTATGTAAGCCGTGCCTACTGTGAAACAGCTCTGGGTTCCTCACTCCGGGAGGATGACAATCACATATTTTATTTCCTGATGCTTGCTACACATGAAAATTCTGAAGACAAAGCTTTCTACAAAGACTGCCCACTGAATTAAAGTGTGTGTGTACATGTACTCAGATGATAAATATGTATGTATGTGTGCACACATAATGTATTTAAACAATCCTGTCAAATTGAGTGTGTCTGTGCATTTAGTTTCAGGCTCCCAGCTATAATAAAGCCTGTCCTGTGTTAGCTCTTGACATCTATAACCCATCTAATTTTTAGAATATGTGCTAAAGACTTGCTTCTGCTTGTGGGGTGGGGGTGGGGGTTGGGTTGGGAGGTTAGGTCCCAAAAAGGATGTGTGGCATTGGCAGTGGGTGAGGGGGTGGAGATGGACAGGATCTAAGGGTAAATCAGGATGGCTGCCAGCAGCGTTTAATTGAAAAAAAAAAAAAAGAATATACTTTTATACCCTATAGTTGCACATAGGATTAAATGAGAGACAAGGGGCATGTAAACTTAGGTGTGGCTTGAGATTAGGGGTTGAGAAATCCAGCACTGACCTTGACAATAGGCACCATTGATATGTTAGTGGAAGGGTCACAAGTTTCTCTTGCTAGAGATAAGAATAAATGCTTTATCCACCAGGAATTATCTCAAGCCCCCAAGGGAATGGAGACATTTATCCAAATACCTGACCTTGGGAAAAAGGACTTCTTCTGGGGATGAGACACTAAACTACAAATTCTTACTTAGTCTTACTATATGGGCCTATTCCCCTCAAAATGCTCCCCAAAAAGAAGGTCCTGATGTCTTACCCTTTTCCCATTATACTGTACCATTCTGATTTCCCTGTTTTTATTAAATGAACTCTTGCCCTTAATGATCTCAGGCACTGAATCGGAATTGTAGGAATTTTATCCTTGGGATCAGGTGTGTCTGGTAACACCTGTTCTTGGTGTAATTAGGAGGGTACTGAGAGGGCCAGGCAAATATCATGACAGTCCCCTAATAACCCAGTTAAGAACTGAAAGGGACATCATGAGAGATGTTCCTTCCCCCTCCCGTCCCCTTCCTCTAAAGGTATTTGCTGACCAGCAGTTTTAGAACTGACCAGAAGTTGAACTCATGGGAAAATAGGACTGAAACAATAAATCTGAATCAATATATCCTGGGTTCAGCAAAAGCAGGACATAGGGAGTAAAAATTTTATGTCTCTATACATACCCTGAATCCTGTTAGCCATTAGTAACCTTATGCTTATAGTTCAGCCAGTAACTTCAAAGAACTACCTCACCACTAGCCCCCTTGTCCAATCCTGAGATATGTAATCCTTTGCATGTAAACCTTTTCTATATAAACCCCTTAAAGTGAGTGCTCAGGACCTTCCCTCTTTTCACCTGCTGTAACGTGGTTGGGGAGGTCCCTGCCTAAACCAGAATAAACGCCACCTGTTGTTCTTGCATGGGAAGTTGGATCCTTGGCAGGCTTGTTTCGGGGCTCACACACAGGCATTACAGAACTAGACCTCAGGTCCTATATGTACTAGACCTTTGCCAAACCCTGCACCCCAGGAGATAACCAAATAAAGACAAAGCCTGGGAGGCAGAGCCAGGCAGATCTCTGTGAGTTTGAGGCCAGCCTGGTCTAGAGAGTGAGATCCAGGACTGGAACTCAAACTACATGGAGAAACCCTGTCTTGAAAAACCAAAAAAAGAAAAAAGAAAAAGCAAACAGTGAAGCCTCATGTTTTCTGTTATCCTGTCCATTATTCTTTCTGCTTTCTTCCCACATGCCCTGTTCCACAGCGGCAATATTTACTTAAGACATCCTTCCTCTCTTCCACCATTTGTTACCACATTTCATTTGTTCACCGGTCCCTGTACTATTAAATACAGTGAAAACTGCTTCTCAGGTAACTTATTTATGTACATCTCATTTTAGTGGAAAAGACTGGATCAGAGACCAGGCTATCACATGAAGAACAAACAATCAGTCTCACTTCGGCCTTCATCAGCACATACGATAGGTTATGTGGTGGTATTCTAATTGTACTGAAATGTGATTTTGATTGTATGTTAATAAATAAAGTTACCTGGGGGTCAGAGCTATTAGAGCCATAGACAGAGTGTGGTGGTGGTGGTGGTGGTGGTGGTGGCGGCGGCGGCGGCGGCAGCGCACGCCTTTAATCCCATAGATCTCTGTGTGTTCAGGGATACAGCCAGCATTGGAGACATATGCCTTTAAGACCTGGGGGGCTGTACATACAGACAATGATGAGGCAGTCACATGTTTGGGTTTACAACCAATGAGAAGGCAGAATGACTATGAAATGACTTACACACAGGGAAATAGCTCTCTTTCGGGAAGGGTGAGATTTTAGCTCTGAGCTCTGACCTCTTGGCTTTCTCTTTTACATTGGTTCTGTGTTTCTTATTTAATAAGACGGTTGGTTACATCTAAATGGTTAAGTCCACTAACATCCCAAATCCATGTCTCTTCCTCTTGATGTGGATGTGGAGAACTCATCACAGATATAGCAAGGTACTTATCCACTGTATCTGCATAGAGAATAGATTAAATTCACTGGCTATGACCATCTGGTGGGCATTTTAACTATCTGCATCATTTTGACTTTTATAATATTTCCCACCTTGCATTTTAGTAATATATAAAGTATAAATATATACATGTTTATTTCTAATATTTTCTGACATGGGTGGCACTCAGTACACTTTTTAGGTGAAGGGTAAAATTAATGAGTTTCCCAATAGCAGAAATATTTCAGTGTGTCTTGTTTAACAATACCAAACATAGGGACTCCTCATTATATTTAGCCAACAAAATATGTCAAATATAACTGAGCTTGAACTTCATAATTAAGATAATAGTTTAATAAAATATTTACTATAAAATCTTTGGAACATGCATACATTAAAAATGGATTGCCTGAGGTCAAATACAAATGTGAAGTGAGCCCTGAATTATCCCTGACATCCTTTCTTAGTAGCCTCATTCCAATAGATACATCTTTCTGTTCCAATGCCAAGGTTAAAAATGGGAAACAATTCAATCTATCTATGTGACACCTGGTTATAACAAGCATCAATTAGATTTAATAACTAAATTGTTCATCCATTTGAGTTAGTCATATTAAAATTCATGTTACACTGTTTACTACTATTAATTTAATACTTGCTATTCACATAAAAGGAAGGCAAATGAGTATTTCTTTTGTTTGGATTCAGGTATCAATAAAGTGTTATGTAAACCCTTCTTCAACAACAGATTCAAGCCATAATGCTATGTTAACTCAGTTCTTGATTTCCCTGTTTATAGTTCTGTGGGAAAGAATAGTCTATGGGCTAGTCATGTTCACCCTAAGTAATTTCATTTTGTAAGTTAATTAGCTAATGTGGTTAACACTCATATCTATGGCCTCACAGATTCTTCAAATAATATTAGTTAGTCATTGGACACTTTTTATCTGTAAATCCAGTACAGGTGATTCTTACATTGAGTATATAGGTTCTATAATATGTGTGTCTTGCTGAGTTATTTCTGTCAGCAAGTGAAGACTATGCAGAGTTGGAGATCAACAAACAAATGGTCAATAAGCTTTGTTAAGGAAGAGTTCAACCTCTGTTAACAGAAAACCAGATTCATACAGTTTGTAACTTTGCTAAGTTACATGTCCTCTCATGATTTCATTTAAATTGTTCACAAAAATGGAGGGAAAATAGTAACAGATGCAACTGGAGAATTAATGCAATTTTACACCTAATCTGATTCACAGATAGACTGACACTGTAGCAGTGGCTTAACTTGGTTAATCTGTTTATATTGGGATGTTACTGTAAGCAGTGCTAGCAAAATACCACTTCTGTGACATGAGAACCTGACCTTCAGGCAATTATGCTATACTAATACTCTGAAAACACTGATAAGCCTCACAATACCAACACAAATTTGCATGAAATAAATATAAAGTTGACAATAATTCCTATGTGGTAAACTATGTCTGTACTGGGAAGGACTATGAATACATGACAACATAGTGCATGCGCTATCTTTCAGGATCCCCTGAGTTCCAAGTCAGGGAACTCCCTTTGGAGCTAGCCCTTCACAGGGTTGGAGTGTTTAACCTCTCTGGGACATGACACTTCTAAGATCAGTGTTCTGCAATGTGGACCTTGTTCCCTTGAAGTTGAACTTTTTATCTGACAGGAAGAAAACTTCTGGATGGATTTTTAAACTGACACCTGAATTGTTGTAGAGAAGAGTCAACACCACTAGAAATGTTTTTTTTGTTGTTGTTGTTATTTTTTTTTTTTTTTAATAAATCATCCCCTGAGTCTAGAATCTTAGAACTGGAATTGAAGCTGCATGCAGCTGCTTTTGAACCTTTTCCATTGTAGGAAGTTCTGCAACATTGTTTGTGTAATTGGTCAGCTGGCCTCTTCAGTGATACTTGCTTCATGGGAAAGATTTTCCCCTAAGTATTCTAATGTATGGCCACACAATTTTTATCTTTACACAATACCCTTTGGGAGGAAATTGGTCTATCTAAAATACTGAACCATCAATTATATATCTGTCATATCATAAAGGACAGAATAATTTATGATCTTTCCTCATTACTAATCATCACATATTTGAAAACTATTATATCCCCAATTACTCTGTTGCTAACAAAAAAATGTGGAAATAATAGAGAAAACATTTGACATTGACTTAAGCTTCCATACATGTACATACACTCAAATGAATGATGCACACATGTGTACTTACATGTACATATTTAAATCCTCATTAAAATGTACATATACCACACACTATAATAAATAAATTGAATAGTGATAATTATAACTATTTGTCATAACTAGTAATTTGAATATATGAAGGGATAAATCACTTAAATCTCCCGCTTAATGTTGGCACTAAATAACATGATAACTGTTGTCACATCTGACAAAGATTGTCAAGCCCTGAGGTTGAATCACTTGTTCTACCATTTTTTACATGTCACATTATAGGCACTTTTGTTAACCAGCCTCCATCTTCATTTTCTCAATAAAAACACAGAAATTGGAGATTATGTTTTATAATGCAATTCTATATTTTATAATAATGATCAAAAGCATTTTTTATTCTGTACATTTTCTAAATACTTGATCATTCTGTTATCACATGGTATAGGTTCTCTGCCTTCCTACCAACTGAGGAGAAATAGGGCAAAATCCTAAACACCAATGGGATATCAGTCTTGGTTAACAACCCCTCCCCCATATGCAACATGGAATATTTCACATGGAATTCTGCCTTTTGGATTTGTTTTCTCATACAACAAGTCTACAGACCCTGAAACTGCCAACAGAGAGAGACTACACAGTAAGAGAGAGTTGTCTGGACAGCTGCAGTGGTCCACATTCCCAGACAATTCAACCTTCACAACATACACAGACAGAACTCAAAGCATTGCACTATTAACTATCATCTATCCTTAGCCATCTCATAATCACACCCTATGTCAGAATCTTGTTTTATATAAATTTTATTCATTTTTATACCAATCACAGATCTCCCTCTCTTCCATACTCCTGCCCCAACCCCAGCCTTATCCTCTAACCCATCCCACATTCCTTCTTCGGAAAAGGTAAGGCCTCCCATGGGGTGTCAGCAGAGCCTGGTACATTCAGTGGAGGCAGGTCCAATCCCCCCTTCTCACCCCACCTCCCGCATCAAGGTTGTGCAAGGTGTCCCACTACAGGTAGGGGGCTCCATAAAGCCAGCTCATGTACCAAAGATGGATCCTGATCCCACTGCCAGGGAACCCCTTAATCAAAACAAACTACACAACTGCCTTGCTTATGCAGAGAGCCTAGTCCAGTCCCATGGAGGCTCCAAAACTGTTGGTCTAAAGTTCATGAGTTCCTACTAGCTTGGTTTGGTTGTCTTTAAATTTCCCCATCATAATCTTGATGCCCCTTCCTCATATAATCTCTCTTCCCTCTCTTCGACTGGACTCCTGGAGCTCGGCCAGGTGCTTGGTTGTGGATCTATGCATCTGCTTTGATCAGTTACTGGATGAAGGCTCTACGATGCTGTGTAAGAATCTTGAGTGTGGTTCACAAAGATATTTCTGCTAATGCAATGATGGAGTAGAATTGACCCATAGTGTTAGAGAGAGTTAAAGAAAATCATTGGTTTATAAAGTATTTTAACACAAGGGATTGGCTATCCAGTTATGACAGGATCATCTGAAGATTTGGCACACAATTGTGTCAGAGGGCCCTCTCTCAGATGGTCTGATTTGGTGAAGGTGTGGAAGGCAAAGCTTGAATTTATACCATGCTCCTGGATGCAGCTAAGACCTCTGGTCCAGAAAGCGCACATGCAAACCTCAGAACATAACAACTTTCAATTCACTAATTTTATTTTATTGCTATTTTTTGGTACTTACTGCTTGCATTTTATGAAACATATTTAAACACTGACAATTCATTTGAGTACAAAGGAAATTTATGCTCAGTTTTCCATACATTCCACAGTCTACTTATCTCCTTTATTAAGTGTTGTTCTTAATGACTTTCAAATAAAAGGGCTTAACCAATGCTTCTTTGTAAACAGCTGCTTCCTCCATTTATGCGTGTGTGATGTGTTAAGAGAGACTGAGAACAAAATAGAGAAAAGAAGGTTGAAGTTCATATTCCAGCTTTGAACCTTCTGCTATATACAAGACAAAATTAAACCCTGTCCCTTCCATTGCTAACACATGCACCTACAGAAGGGAGTATGACATGTCTATCCCCACTCAATGTCTCAGTCCCTTTAAAATGGATGAGAGAAATAATTGAAATTATGGAATGGAATGAAATAAAAATTGTTCTGAGATTCTTGTCATAGTTTCAGTTTATGGCTACTGTTTAGCTTGATAAAAATGCTCAAAGAACTCTGCTCATATACTCTTAAAATAATTTCTTGTTCTCTTCTATGTAACAATTTGTAAGTCATACTAAGAATTAAAAGTTTGATTTGCATACTATGCAATTTAGATGCAACGGGTTGGGATCATTTGATGCTTGCTATTCTTAAGTGCTTGGGGGAAGGTAAAAGTGTAGCACAGGTTCTCCTTGACTTCATGAAAGATGCCACCCCTCTTTTTCAGAAAGACTGTATTCACGAGTGGAATGAGATTTGCCATGTTTGGGGTGTTCTGGGTGTTCACTGGTACTGTACTGCTTTTGGGGAGAAGTGGGAAACTTACTGAGAGACTGAAAATGCCTCTGGGCCAGCTCTCTTCCATCTATGGTCAGCCTCGATGATTTCCATGTACCCACTTTACCCCACAGACTTGGCAACTACCCTAGCACACTTCATCTCCTTTCATCTTATCACATATTTTCATTTGCATTTTTTCTGGAAAATGTCCACCGTTGGTGTTTGCATAAAGTCTGCTGCATAGTTACCATGACATCTGAAAGGATTTCTGTAATTAATTATTCACAGCATATTGTTATTATGTTATTTCAACATTTGCATAGGGAAATAGGCTAGAAGATGAATGGTAGAGTTTGTGTGAACCTCAGCTTTGTGTTACTCCCCCAAACCTAGCCAGAGTGCCTGCTGCTTGATAGATATTAAATGTTTGTTAACTGAACAAAGGAGGGAAAATACACATATTCCAAACAATTATGATAAAACAAAACTAGAATTAAAATAACTCTAAGCCCTGTAGACTAACAAAAGAGAACACAGGCAGTGATTTAGCTAGTAATTAATTTTCAGCTCAGGATTACTCCAAGCAAGATATAGAAGTCTTGATTTTGATTAACTCGTGTCAGATTGAGCTCATTAAAGCTGGTTCATGCTCTTGTGGCCACAAGTATATTGAGTGCTCCAATATTCAAATACCCACTGACCTTATTTATGAGAAGCCTGGTACTAGGTAGTCTGCAACACATACTTATCAACTACGTAGTGTGCACTGGTATCTCATTAAGAGTTGCAACAACCCTGTAAGATGTGAACTTATACCTGTTTTAATAAATAATTAAATTCTCAAGGGGTTAAATTAATTATCTAAAGTCAGTCATTAAATGGACAAGCTAGTAAGCAACCCTGGGCATGCACTAAAACTAGTGGTCTTCCCTATCTTATAAGAGTACCGTGGAACTATCAGAAAAGAAATAGAGATAGCTTTCACACAGTAAGTATCTTTCCAGGTACATTTCAACCATTTACTTACATTTACAACATAGGGATCTCATGATAAGTGTAAATATAACACAAATAGGGGCTGAAGAGACAGCTCAACATTAAGAGTGAACACTGCTCTTAAAGAGGACCTGAGTTAAGTTCCCAGAATGTATGTCAGGCAACTCAGGACTACTTGTAACTGCAGCTCTAAGGGATTCTACACCCGTTTCTGGCATGTATGGACACTGTACTCTTGTGCACACACACACATACAAACACACACACATATTTATAATTAAAAATTTTATGAACCCTATAATATATTATAGTCTCTGCATCCGAGTTTATTGGAACCAGCAAAAGATAAAAAACTATATGAATAGCAACTATGTATATGTGATTTTTTTTAAACAAACTACCTAGAGCTCTGCATATTTACTAATGAAAAATTTATCCTGTCAAGTCTCTCATCCTGATAGGTTATAGAAACAGAGATCTTAAGGAAGAGGTGGAATCATCTTGTGTTTGTGAAATTGAGGGAAGAATTAAGCATTCCATCAGCTTTCACATAATGTACCAAGAGACAGGAGTTTTCTTGCAGAAAAGTCTAGAGCAATTAGAAAACTATGTGTCTCAGAATAAACAACTTAAATTCCCTTAATGCACGAAGCTGAGTTTGTTGGGTCTCCTCATTGTTTAGCCATCGTGTTTCACTTTGTGGTGGTGGACATGATAAAGTCAACATTGGGCACTCAAACTGCAACACAGAAAGAGCTTGCCTCACGACTTCATTTCCTCAATAGACAATGGATTTTTATCAGAAACCTAGGACTTGTATGCAAATCAAGCTTCAATAAGATAAATATGTGCTTGAATTATGAACATTCTTTATTTGATCAGTCAACTTGTATGGACAACATATATCCTCCTAGCCTAAGGTTCTTTACCTAAAAACATTGTAATAAGTAACCAAGAAAATTAACACCAAGAACTTAGTACATATTAATTATGCTGACCTTCAATTCCCCTTCATATCCAATTCTATTCTATCTTCTTATACTATGTGCATTATTTTCAATCCTCTGACAAAGGACTCCTCCCCTCCCCTTTCCTTTCTCAGCATTACAGTTTTCCATTTTATTCCTGATGATGGATCGCAGAATATTTCAGTACTAGTGTTATAGCAAATATCAATGAGTGTTACTCCACTATAAATCAGAGACAATGCAGACTTTTCTTCTAATAGAAATGACGTTGTATACCAGACTGCAAAGCATTGTTTTCTACAACACCAACAAAGGAAAAGTCAGTCTTTGTCCAATTCAAAACACAAAGATGAGTTCAAATTATGTTGAACCACTGATGATGCATGTGTGTGTTATTTCACTGAAAGTGATTGGTTGCAATGAGGGTAGGTGAGGCATCTCTGTGTTCTGCATGTACATTATTATTATACAAAATTGTCTCTTCTTTTTTTCCATTGGGGATAGTTCATAGAGGGATGATTCCCCATCATTTTCAAACAACTGCTATGTCACTGAAGCCAATATTTAGATCCATACTCTAATTGTATTCATTGTATCAACAAGTATTCATTGTTAGAATCATAAAAAGCAAGCATCTTCTAGATGTGGGGATAACAAGCATTTTCATTAGGGTCTGTGTTGAAGATGAGGGCTAATTTGTTTTAGTGGTATGATATCATCACCCTTGCCCTAGAAATAAGCTTCATGCCTACAGTCAATACTGTTTTCATAGCCATCTAGGATGGCAGTTTAGGTCTCTATCTGAATGTTAGTATTTTAAGAAATAGCTAAATAAAAAAGAAACACTTATCTCACTTTTTTCTTCTTGTGTATATAGTTGCCATTCTCCTTTCACATCATATTTGATTGTCTGTAGTATATCATTTGGTAGTAAATTTATGCAAGTGCATCTAAGGAGGTTATCTTGTATATAATTATACACCTAACACATAGGAGTGTTCCATGTATGGGAGTTAAATTAAAAAAAAAAAAAAACTTTTGCCCCTTCTGCCTATCTGCACTTGTTTTTGAAGGGACCTAGAATCTATCTTATCATGAAAGATTTCTCATAGTCTTTCTCACAGGAGACACATTTGTGTTTTTTCGTTATCATTTAATATGAATTACAGCACTCACAGCTAGATACTTTCCCCCCTTTTTAACAAAAGTAGAAAATATTGCTTAGTTAAGTCAACTGTCACACCAAAGGAAAGTATCAAAGAGATTTGAAAACATGGTAAGGTAGAATGAACTGTTTGTTTGGGGACAGAATGGCGTATGAATAGTGTTTTATTCCTCCTGTGAAAAGGAAAGAAGACATTGATCAAAAGGATTCTGCTGAAACAAAAATATAAACATATAATGTGATATATTTCATGAGTATCAATTTACTTGAAAACTTTGAATAGCTTAATCATCATAATTATTTGATCTCTCTATGTATTTTGCTATCTTTACATATAGTGGAGAAAATAACCTGTGTTTTTAATATGAGTAATCCATAGTAAAGTTAATAATGAAAGTCTCACTTAAGAAAGAAAGCACTTATCATTAAACCCACACAGTTTACCAGAATGGGAAATATTTAGAATGTTGTGATATTCTTATGATAGGGATGCCTGATCTGTTTGTTTGGTGAGCCAACTAGCTTACCATAAAGGGCATTGGTCTCTCCAGGAGGACAGTTTTGGCAAGGGGGTCACAACACCTACAAGTATTATTGTAGTCTTTTTCTACTTACTCTCTAAGACTGGGTACCCATGTAGCAGAGTATTGGATGGGATTGAGGGTATTTATTTTATTGAGCCCTTGGGAGCCACACATGTGGAAGGGAAGAAAGATTTGACAGGAAAATCCCAGATACACTGAGACTGGATGCAACCTATATCTCCCCAATGGAGGGATCCAGAAATGATCTCCCAAACCCTCTAAGGTAGGGTGGAGTGACATGTCCTTTATATTCCTGGATAGGGTAGGTCATTCACTTACTGTGAGTCATTCCAAAGAAACTCTTGACCTTGTGCAAGGCACATCTGTGAAGCTCAGGCAATGCCAAAAATTTGAGAGCTGAAGGTTGTAGCCTGGAAGCGTGTATGAGCTGATACAATATGTCTTTCACTAAAAATGTGTCTGGGTGATGGAGCTTGACAGCATCTGCCAAAGCCCAAATGATACAATCCCTCTTCTTGGGTGTCCTTGTGAGAGTAGAAATATTTCACCATGAAAAGAAGGTTCTTCCTTCTAGTTAACTAATACAGTGATTATGTGGTTCTTTGAGTATGCTTGATTTATTTATACACATTGTAGCTAATTTATAGTCCTCAACACAGAGCAGGTGATTCAAACAACAGAAACTTGGAATTTTTTTGGTAAACAGAAGTTGAATTTATGCCATAACAGAAATCAGCCGAGCTGAGAACTGAATTGGAGTTCTGTTACAAAGTATGGCACTTTCTTTAGTTCTTGATCCTTTCTGGTATAATAGACTTGGAGAGTGTTCTTTGACAGAGAAAGGGTGTTACTGGGCTAATTTTGAATGGTCTTTTTCATTTTCTTTAATGTTTAGATTTCTTAGAAATTTCTCCACTAATATATATGTGGGGCACACAATCTCCCATAATTGTGTATTTAGACTTTAAATTGTTCTGTTCTGAATATTATGGTTTTATGTGCATACATATGCCTAGCTAGGATGTGTATAATTCTTTTCTTTAGGGTTAGTCAAAAATAGTAATCTATACCAATTTAGGGACAAAATTCTTTCATTTGTTTATAACGGATAAGCATTCACCTTTCCATCTTTCTTCTAATTTCTTACTCCATCCTTGCCATTGTTATTCTCCAATCTGCAACTCCTATTTTAAGAATCTGATGTTAAGAGTTCCCAGCTGAGCGGGTACAGAGATTCACAGCCAGACACTATGTGGAGAAAGTCTTAACTGGAGATCTCTATTGTTCCCTCCCCTTGGAGATCTGGGAATCCAGTAGAAGAAAGGGAAGAAAGATTATAGGAGTTAGAAGGGATGGAGAACTCCAGGAGAACATGGGTCACTGAATCAACTAAGCGGGGCTACATGGGCTCCCAGAGACTGAAGAGGCAAGCACAAGGACGTACATGAGTCTACACCAAGTCTTCTGAGTATATATGCTATGCCTGTTAGCCTTTTTTTTTCTGGACTCCTAACAGTGGAAGAAGGTATGTTTCTGACTATTTTGCCTTCACTTGAGAATCTTTTCCTCTATTGAGTTCCCTTGTCCAGCCTTTATATGAGAACTTTCACCCTGATTCAATGTATCTCATTTTGTCCTGTTTGGCAGTGGCTTCTTAGAGGCCTGTTCTTTTCAAGAGAAGAAACCTTTTGTGGGCAGGGCTGGGGTAGAGGGGAGGTGAGGAGGATCTGAGAGGAATGGAGGGAAGGGAAACTGTAGTTAGGATATATTATATGAGAAAAAATAATCTATTTTCAACAAAAATAATTAAAATAATAAAACATAATGAATGTTCCATCAGAACTCTGCCTGATTGTCATGTACCTATGGGCATTTGAGAGGTAGAAGCAAACAGACTGAGATCCATAGAGAAATACTTTCAATTTTGTTCCGAATTGTCAAAGCTATCACTCAAATTCTAACATATTTCTTAGAGTTAAGAGTCTGCACTTGGTGCTTTCATTTCTTAAGACACCATAGGTTATTGTTAACTTTCCTTCTCACCCTGACTGTGTTTAGAATTGACTAGAACATGAACTTCTGGGTATATGTATGAGGGTTTTATTTTATATTTATTTTTCTTATTAAACTTTTTTTTAGAATTTCTTTTTTCTTTTTTTATTATTAAGAAATTTTCTATTCATTTTACATACCAACCACAGATTTCCCTCTCCTCCCTCCTCCCACCCCCAGCCTTCCCCCAACGCCCACCCCCCAATTCCACCTCCTCCAAGGCAAGGCCTCCCATGGAGAGTCAGCAGAACCCATACATTCAGCTGAGGCAGGTCCAAGCCCCTCCCCTGGCACCAAGGCTGTGCAAGGTGTCCCACCATAGGCACTGGACTCCAAAAAGCCAGCTCATGCACCAGGGATGGATCCCAATTCCACTGCCAGGGGGCCCCCTAAACAGTTCAAGCTAAACAACTCTCTTGCCTATGCAGAGGGCCTGTATAGTCTATCCCCATGGGGGCTCCACAGCCATTGGTCCACAGTTCATGTGTTTGGCTGGCCTTCTTTGTATATTTTCCCATCATGATCTCGATATCCCTTGTTCATAGAATCCCTCTACTCTCTCATTGATAGGGGAGTCACTTTCTATTATCTCTCCAAGTGGAACACATCACTGGTTTCTACTTGCAAGGCCTCTGAGACATTGGCTTTGTTCTGCCCTGGCCAAAGTTTCTATGAGTTTGTACATGCTGCCTTCTATCTCATTTATGGCTGCATACTTGCTGTCCTTACATTATTTGCATAAAACACTCTTGATAGATGAAAACACTTCAGAGAATTTAGAAAGGGTTTGACTTAAAGCTGCTAACTAGTAAGTAAAAAAAACTGTAGTTCCTTTGTTGAGTTTATTGTATTTGGTGAATTTGTAAATTTTGTCTCTTAAAATTATTTTTGAGAAAAGTTTATTATGCCATCTTAAGTTCCAAAAATATGTTGCATAAGTAAAAAAAAAAAAACAGGGCACACAAGTTGAGTTTCTTTAAACTTTGAATTCAAAAGTCACTTTGTATGACCAGCAAATATTACAAAATTAACAAATCATTGGAAAACCAACTTTATTTTTTCATTTTTTTAGACAGGGTTTCTCTGTGTAGCTTTGGCACCTTTCCTGGAATTTACTCTATAGCCTAGGCTGGCCTCAAACTCACAGAGATCTGCCTGTCTCTGCCTCCCGAGTGCTGGGATTAAAGGCGTGTGCCCCCATTGCACCCCCCAAAAAACAACAACAAAAAAACCCCACAACTTTTTTAAAACATGATTTCTTTATTGATTCTTTGGGAATTTCACAACATGCACCCCTATTCTGCTCACCTCCCAGTCCCTCCATATCCTTCCCTCAACTCTGCAGTGACCCCCTCCAAAAGAAGTCATTTATCCTTTATTTTGTTTGGGTCTAGTAAGGTAAATTACAAACTTTCAAGGAGGAATAAAATATTGCTTATGCTTCAGTGAGTAATTTTGGGGTTCAAGTAAGTTAACATAAATTCAACCATTTTACTAAGTAGAAGTTCATAAACGTTTATGGTGACATTAAAATTAATATGAGCAGTGAGCATTTAGGTAGGCACCCAAGAAGAAGCCTACACCTGGGAGGAGGCAATTCAGTGCTTCTATCACTGAAGCCATAATAGGCCAGATGGTAACAGACTCCTCAAGTAGGTTAGCCATGTTTGAAGTAAAGATGAAAATATGTGAGACGCTGATAATGCTAACAAAGATGTTTCAATATAGCTAGTCTTAATTGTTGACTTAGCCAGTATAAAATGTTATTCAATAAAAATTTAATGCTCATTAATTAGAAGAGAACTCTCCAACATATGTGACACACATTTTAGATTTTTACGTTGCATAATACAACAGAGAGAGAAAAGTCAATATACAATTTCTGGCACTAAACCACAAAGATTGTAAATAATATTCATTGTTTTGAATGATATTTTAATAATAAAAAATAACTGCCATTTTTATGCCAGATTAGTCCTTTAATGATGATCAAGTTTGACTTTCATGGCTTTTTTAATAACTTGAAATATCATACAATAAGTAGCTACATAAGGCATTGAGATTCAGTCACACAAATTATGAATGAGAAAGTAACACTTTCTAGTTCAAACAATGATGACTAAATGTAAAGGAAATATAATGGATACTGTAATTTGAGGAAAAATGCATTTTATCATCAATACCTATTTATATTGCATATGTGCCTAATTTTACCTATTGGGAACATATATAATTGCAGAAGATACTTATAGCCAGTTCACTGAGACATAATTATTACAATTTCCTCCCTTGAGGGTAAAGACTTCATTCTTCTAAAGTACTGGTGAAATACAGACCCTAGACCATAAAACCTCTACATCAGGAACAACCATAGTCGAGGCACAGAATTACCTTGTGATCATTTCACTTCTGATCTACTCTCTTGATCCTGAATTCCATTATACTCCCCTTGCTTCTTCTCCCTTATGCACTGAGTCATTCTGAACTGTGTGTGGCCAACAAATCTCCATGATTGCTTTATTCACTTTTAATATCTCTACACTTTAAAAAGGGCTGAAGTATTTTTTTTTGAAACCACAGGGTTTCCTTTTTTTGTATGCAGAAATAAAGCTCTTATTCTTTCTCTTATTCTTGAGAAACCACTAACCCTTTGTATCTTAACCCTTAACCCTTTGTATCTTCCCTTTTCTCTCCTTGGAAAGTCCTTGTCCCAAACTGTCACACATCTCACTTCTTAATTCAGTCCATTTTCTATTAAATATCACCTCTTTGGACTTCCCCCTGCCATTCGTTCATTCTTAAAACATGCTCTGGTAGGGCTAGGGAGATAGATGGCTCAAAAGGAAAGGCATTTGCCACAAAGTTCAATCCCCAGTTCCAACCTCGAACCCACATGGCAGAAGGAGGTAATGAACTCACACAAGTTATTCTCTGACCTCCATACACGCACCAGGAGGTGCATGCCCGACCACCAAATAAGTAAAATAAGATAAAAATACTGTTTGTAACATTTCATTGTTCTCATTTTTTTCTCTCATAATTAATTTGCATTCTTTGTGAGGGTGGGCAATTTTTATTCACTGATAAATCCCCAGCATCAATCATTATTCTGACATATAAATGACAAAAACAGGATAAATTGTAAGTGTGGCTATTATAAAAAGTATTCTTGTTTGTTATTTGCTTCGACATTCTTTAGAATATATTTTTCTGTTTTTGTATTAGTTAATTGTATTGATGCTATAACCAAATATCTGACAAGAAACAACTTAAAGGAGGAAGGAATTGTTTGTTTGTTTTTGTTTTTTTTTTTTTTTTAATCCCCAGGGAATATGGTCCATTATGAAAGGAAAGACATAGTGGAAAGAATCTGAGGTGCCTGGTCACATTATGTTGATAATAAGTAAGAAAAAAAGGGGGAAGAATGCTGGTGCCCAGCTTGCTTTCTCATTTTTTTTTTCAATCTGAGACTGAGCACATAGGGTTGTGCCACCCAGTTTGGTGTGGTCCATTTCATTTAAACTTTCCGTCAATGCCGCATAGACACTAGAGATGAGTTTCCATGGTGATCATAATCCCAATCAAACTGAGCCTTAAGATTAGTCATCGCAATTTCATTTACTTATAGACACTAGTGCCTATAAAAATTATTTGCAGCTTGTACAATAGGAGTAAAGGAATTTTTGTATTATCCATCATTTCTTTCTTTTTCACCAGAGTTAAATATACACTTTTTTTCCCCAAAGCAATTAAAGAAGTTTTTGTTGTTGTTTTTACAAAATTGGATATTACCTGTCTTAACACCACATAGATTGCTAGCTGGCAAAATATTTTTGGAAATAAATTTGTTGAAGTTTTTGAACACTTTCTTCATCTCATCCCGAGGCCTTTGCAAGAGACCAGAATCTCTGAAATAGCTGCTTTGGACCCTGACTGGCAATTGTTCTTGATTACCATGGATCCCCTTCATTCTTTGTTTAAAATCATCACCATTCCTTACCAAAGAGTATATTAGCATATAAAGTAGGGCTTTGTTTACATAGCCCTATGAATGAATTCATTATAAATGAATCATCTCTTTTGGATCTTATGGAAGGAATATCACACTTCTTTGCAAGTTGTTCATGTTTGAAAGAATATATTTGAACTTAGTATGCTTTGAGTTTTCTACCTAACTGCATTGTCAAATAGAATTCTTCAGGATGTGTTATCACAGACCCAATGTCTTTACACCCTCATCTTTGTATTCACTATAGGCAGAAAAGTAATGAATACCCTACTTGATTTCACAATAGCAAGAATACTTTCCTGACAGTCTAGGTATTTTGGTGAGCATAAAAACAGACCTAGCACATTTTCAAAAGTGCCATGATCTGATAAAGTTTTGAGTGCATAATTTCTTGACTTTAAGAACAAATAAAAGCTGAGATAAGTAAGTGAAAATACCCTAGAGTTAGAAGAACCTCAATTGTAAATTGGCTTCCAGAATCACGTAGGCATATGAACCAATGCGAAGCTTAAGTGACCTGTGATCCCAAATGATCATCTCATTAGATGCAGAAAAACCCTTTGAAAAATCCAACACTTCTTTAAGATAAAAGTCCTGCAAAGATTAAGGATACAAGTGACATACCTCAACATAATAAACACAGTTTACAGCAAGCCAATAGACAACACCAAATAAATGAAGAGAAAAAAATCAAAGCAATTTGACTAAAATCAGAAACAAGACAAGGTTGTCCACTCTCTCCATACCTATTCAATATAGTACTGGAAGTCTTAGCTGGAGCAATAAGAGAAATGAAGATAAAGGGAATATAAATTGGGAAAGAATAAATCAAAGTATCCTTATTTGGAGATGATATGGTAGTATATATAAGTTACCCTAAAAATTACCTTGGGAAATTTTTACAGCTGATAAATACTTTCAGCAAAGAATCTGGATACAAATATTAACTCAGAATAGTAGTAATTCTATGTACAATTTACAAATGGACTGAGAAAGAAATTAGGGCAAAAACCACCTTTCACAATAACCTCAAATATTACGAAATACCTTGGAGTAATTCTAACCAAGCAACTGAAAATCTTTTTTTTTTTTTTTTTTTTTTTTTTTTTTTTTTTTTTTGGTTTTTTGAGACAGGGTTTCTCTGTGTAGCTTTGCGCCTTTCCTGGAACTCACTTGGTAGCCCAGGCTGGCCTCGAACTCACAGAGATCCGCTTGCCTCTGCCTCCCTAGTGCTGGGATTAAAGACGTGTGCCACCACCGCCCAGCTGCAACTGAAAATCTTGATAATAAAATCTTTAAGGTATTGAAAAGAAATTGAAGAGGACATTAGAAGATGCAAAGATCTCCCATGCTCAAGGATAGGTAGCATTAATAAAGTAAAATTGGCCACCTGCAATACTCATCAAAGTTCCAACACAATTATTCACTTGAAAGGACAATTATCAACTTAATATGGAAACACACACACACACACACACACACACACACACACACACACACACACACAAAGCCTCAGCATAGCTGAAACAACCTTAAATAATAAAAGAACTAATAGAAATTTCACCATCCCCCATTTCAAGTAGACTACAGAACTATAGTAATTAAAAAAAGCTTGTTATTTGTATAAAAACAGACATGTTGGGCAATTGAATTAATGACTTAGACATGAATCCACATACCCATGGACACCTGATTTTTGATACACACTGGAAAAAAGACAGCATCTTCAACAAATGGTTCTGTTTATATAGGATGGCTCCATGTAGAAGAATCCAAATAGACAAGTACTTAACACCCTGAATTAAACTCAACTCCAAATGAGTCAATATAAAACTGAACCTGATACAAGATAAAGCAGCGAACGGCCTTAAACTCATTGGCACAGAAAAAAAGACTTTCTGAACCAAATACCATTATCACAGGCTCTAAGATGAACAATTAATAAATGAGACCTCATGAAATGAAAAAGATTTTGTATGGCAAAGTATCCCATCATTTGGACAAACTAACAGCCTACAGATTGGGAAAAGATACTTACCAACAATGCATATGATATAGGACTAATATCTAAAATATATAAAGAACTCAAAATACTAGATATCAAGGAAACAAATAAGCAAATTAATAAATGGGATATAGCTCTATAAAGTGAATTCTAAAAAGAGAAAACTCAAATTGCCGAGAAAGACTAAAAAAAATTTTAGCACCATTAGCCATCATGTTCAACATCCATAGCAATCAGGGAAATGCAAATCAAACCTTTGCATTTCATCTTACATCCATCAGAATGTCTAAGATCAATAAACAAGTGATGTTCATGATGGCAAGGATACGGAAGAAAGGGAACACTCTTTGTTGGTGGGACTGCAAACTTGTACAGGAATTGTTGAAATCAGTGTGATGGTTCCTCAGTAAGGTTAGAATTGACCTTCCTTAATATCCAGCTATACCATTCAGCATATACCCCAAAGATGCCTTATACTACCAAAAAGACACTTGTTTAACCATGTTCATCACTGCTTTACTCATAATGTTAATATATTGGAAACAACCTAGATGCTCCTCCAAAGAAGACTGAATAAAGAAAACATGGTTCTTTTATACAATAGAGTATTACTCAGCTGTTAAAAAACATGAAATTTGAAAGTAATGGATGGAACTAGAACAAAAGTTACCATCCCTAGTGAGTTAAATTAGACCCAGAAAGAGAAATATGGTATTTGCTTATATGTGGATACTAACCCTTAAATCAGTGATGACCAAGCTACAGTCTATAGAATCACAGAAGTTAGGTATAGAGTAAGAGACTGGGGAGACAGATTTCTTTATGAAAGAAAAATAGAATTGATATTTAAGGATGGATTGGGGCACTGGAAGGGAAAATCAAGTTGTGGATGGCACAAGGAAAGAAATATAGTGAGAGACAGCTAAAATTAAGGGTTATCTGAGAGGTAGTACAGAAAACTAATATGGTAGAATCTTCCCAAAATATGTAAGTATACAAAGGCAATCTAAATGAAATTGCCAAATAAGGATTGGGGGCAGAATCCAAACTTGCCATTTCATGTCACCAAATAAACCCTCTAGCAGTGGGATTGGGTTGCATCTAATTCAATTATTGACAAAAAGTGTCCCAGTGGAATTTCCAAACATCCCAGGCTGTTGCTCAGACTATAGGTTGGTCTCCACAAACTGATGGCAAGGCCATTGCTGAATACAACACCTACACAACGCATTGAATGTGAAGGATGCTAGCTGGTGCCTAATAGACCCTTCACTCAAATGTTGTAGCATCATTGATACAGAAAGTTACTCTTCAAACTACCAAATAAGAAATGTAAATACCAACCCAGCCGCAAACACTTTAATCTAAAATGGTGTCCGGCCTGCAAGATATGTTCTTGTAACTGTGGCACAAAGCTTGTGGGAGTAGTCAACCAACATCTGATTTCACTAAAGGATATGGAACCCATACCTGATATTGCTTGCTGACCAAGAACATCAGACTAGATAGTCCAGGACCTAGAGTAAAACCAAATACTACTGTTCTGACAAATAAAAAAAGTGGCAATAAAATGACTCCTAATGACATTCTGTTTTACTCGTAGCTCAGCCATTCTCAGAGAAGGGTCCTCCTGTAACAGATGGGAATAAATACAGGGACCTACATCCAGATACTATACACAGAATGACAGACCTTTGAACACTCATTCATAGAGGGGATGTCTCCATCAAACCCCTCCCCTCAGGGCTCAGGGAACCCTGAAGAAAAAGAGAGAAAATGAGAATAAGAGCCAGAGTGGATGGACACCTAGGAAACAAGGTCCTCTAAATTAACATGATTAAAGCTCATACACACTCATGGAGACTAAGGCAGTATGCATAGGGCCTCCATGCTTCTGCACCAGGTCCTTTGTATATGTATTATATATCATCCAGTTTAGTGTTTTTATGGGATTCCCATGTGAGCAGGTGGGTCTCTATTTCTTATGCCTTTTCTTAGATTCTCTTCCTGATTTTATTTGTTCAGTCTAATTCTGATGTGGCAGATTTGTCTAATTTTATTATCCCTTAGATGCTTGCTTGTTTTCTTTTTTTATTTCATAATTTAATTTAATTTTACATATCAGCCATGGATTCTCTTGTTCTCCCCCCTCCTGTCCCACCCCCTGCCTTCCCCCCAGCCCACCCACATTCCCAAATCCTCCAGGGCAAAGACTCCCCTGAGGATTGAGTTCAACCTGGTAGATTCAGTCCAGACAGGTCCAGTCCCCTCCTCCCAGGCTGAGCCACTTGCTTGTTTTCTAATGAGAGAAATAGAGGAGGCGGGTCTGGCTGACAGGGGACGTGGGAAGCACGTGAGAGTAGAAGAAGGATAGGAAACTTTAACCAGGACTTTTTATGTGAGAAAAAAAAATATATTTCCAATGGAAGAAAAACATTTGTATGCTTTCCAACAAACATAAGAGAAAAATATGTTAGAATAAGCCATGAACTAGTGAATAATTGAACAACAAGAGGCTTTTAAAGCCGTTCACACACATGGGCCTCTTAAAGATTGTAGTGTTGTGTGGGAGTCTATAATGAAACAGGTACTTTAGATTAATTTTTCAAAGTTGATCCCAGATATCAGAGCACAGAATGTATATCGAACAGGGTAGAGCTTGGCCCCTGTTGATTTGAAACCTGTCCTGGTGTACTTTTTGACAATAGTAAACAACAAACAGTGTCACATGTGATCCTCTCTGGTCATTTATCTATTCATTCAATACTCTCCTCAACTCTGGGGGGAGAATGGCTGCAAGCCTTTTAGAAATCCATTCATAAGTTTTTTAAGAGTTGTGGCACATGTACGATACCTTTATAAGCTCAAGCCACACAAAATTCTTGCATGCAGAGGAAAGATCATGAAACTCCACCTAATGCTGAAGAGCTGTTGGCTATTGATAGCTTCCAGGAGAGGGAGAGCCAATTTTCCCTATGACCATCCTCCAGTGGAGTACCACACATCAGAAGAATGTTACTTCTAATGGCATCATATTAAGTATTTACATTTTTCTAATTTTACCACTTAGATTTCACAATGGAGCGTTGCCCTGTATTTACTGGCTAAACTTACAGAATGTTTGACATTTTGGTATTTTCCACAGTTTCTGCAGGGCAATCTTACCAAATGGTTGCCCCCAGCAAAACAAAACAAACACTCTGAGAGATTATGGAAGAGCATGGCAGGGGTGGGGGAATTATAGTGGTGAGGTGGAAGAAGTGAGGTGAATGTACTGCATGTCAACTTCAAGTCCCCACCAGTGTCAAAGGAAGGAGCACAAAGCTTTCTTAGGCTGCTCAGATTTGGAGTAAGAAGGGAAGGAATGCGAGAGTTCAGAGGCTGTTCATAGACAGATACTCTTAATTAAAAATAAAAAACCACATGATGTCATTGTTTTTCTCTACTGAGTAGTATTCCATTGTGTATATGTGCCACAATTTATTTATCCATTCTTCAGTTGAAGGGCATCTAGGTTTTTTTCAGGTTTTGGCTATTACAAACAATGCTGATATAAACATAGCTGAGCAAGTGCTCTTGTGGTATGATTGAACATTTCTTGGGTATATGCCCAAGAGTGGTATAGCTGGATCTTGGGGGAGATTGATTCCCAATTTTCTCAGAAAGTGCCATATTGATTTCCAAAGTGGTTGTACAAGCTTGCATTCCCACCAGCAGTGGAGGAGAGTTCCCCTAGTTCTACATCCTCTCCAGCAAAACATGTCCTCAGTGTTTTTGATCTTAGCCATTCTGACAGGCGTAAGGTGGTATCTCAGAGTTGTTTTGATTTGCATTTCCCTGATGATTAGGGATGTTGAGCAATTCCTTAAATGTCTTTCAGCCATTTGAGTTTCCTCTGTTGAGAATTCTCTGTTTAGTTCTATAGCCCATTTCTTAATTGGACTGTTGGTCGTTTTGATGTCTAATTTCTTGAGTTCCTTATATATTCTGGATATCAGTCCTTTGTCAGATGTGGGGTTGGTGAAGATCTTTTCCCATTCTGTAGGCTGTTGCTTTGTCTTGTTGACCGTATCCTTTGCTCTACAAAAGCTTCTCAGTTTCAAGAGGTCCCATTGATTGATTGTTTCTCTCAGTGCCTGTGCTACTGGTGTTATATTTAGGAAGTGATCTCCTATGCCAATGCGTTCAAGGCAGGCAAATGGATGGATCTAGAAAAAGTCATCCTGAGTGAGGTAACCCAGACTCAGAAAGACAAATATGGTATGTACTCACTCATAGGAGGATACTAGATGTGGAACAAGGATGACTGGACTGCTACTCACATCACCAGTGAGGCTACCTGGAAAACAGGACCCCAAGAAAGACACGGGGATCACCCAATGACAGAGAAATGGATGAGATCTACATGAACAGCCTGGACATGAGTGGGAGCAATGAACATCGAGGGTCGAGGGAAAGAAAGCGGGAGATCCCACCTGGATCAAGAACAGAGAGGGAGAACAAGGAATAGGAGACCACGGTAAATGAAGACCACATGAGAAAAGGAAGAAACAAAGAGCTAAAGAGGCCCACAGAAATCCACAAAGATACCCCCACAAAAGACTGCTGGCAATGGTCGAGAGACAGCCGGGACTGACCTACTCTGGTGATGGGATGGCCAAACACCCTAATATTTTTTTTGTTTATTTTACAACCCAACCACAGTTTCCCCTTCTTCCTCTCCTGCCATTCCCTCTTCCCACTTCCCCTCCCATCCCAATCTTGATCGGTCAAGAAAAGACAGGGAGAACAAGGAATAGGAGACCATGGTAAATGAAGACCACATGAGAAAAGGAAGAAACAAAGTGCTAAAGAGGCCCACAGAAATTCACAAAGATACCCCCACAAATGACTGCTGGCAATGGCCGAGAGATAGCCGGGACTGACCTACTCTGGTGATGGGATGGCCAAACACCCTAATAATTGTGCCAGAAACACCATCCAAGTACTGAGGAATCTGGATGCAATCATCCATGGCTAGGCCCCAGGTGGAGCGCTGGGAATCTAATTAGCAAGAAAGAGGAGGGTCTATATGAACGAGAATTGTTGAAACCAAGGTTGGATAAAGCACAGGGACAAATAGCCAAATGAATGGAAACACATGAACTATGACCCAAAGGCTGAGGGGCCCCCAACTGGATCAGGCCCTCTGAATAGGTGAGACAGTTGATTGGCTTGATCTGTTTGGGAGGCATCTAGGCAGTGGTACCAGGTCCTGGGCTTGCTGCATGAGATAGCTGTTTGAAACCTGGGACTTATGCAGGGACGCTTGGCTCAATCTGGGAGGAGAGGACTGGACCTGCCTGGACTGAGTCTATCAGGTCGATCTCAGTCCTCGGGGGTGGCCTTGATCTGGAGGTGGTGGGAAAAGGGAATGGGCTGGGGGGAACGGGAGGGGGGCAGGAAAGGGGAGAACAAGGAAATATGTGGCTGTTATGTAGAACTGAATAGTATTGTAAAATAAAAAAAAATAGTACATCTTTTAAAAAAAATATAAAACCAGACTGATAAGAAAAACAAAAAGAGTATCATTTTGTCTTTCTTCTGGAACCTGTAGTGTGTTGTAGGAATCTTAAAGGTTCTTATTAATAAAATCAAACCCGAGGCGAGTTATTGGGGTCCATGCTGGTAGATCAGAGAGACAGAACAAGCCACAGCTATCTCACCTTGCTGGATCCTCAGCTGGTCTTGTCTCCTCAGACTGGAAGCCTCTGAGTCCTCATCCGGAATGGGTCTCAGCTGAATTACTGCTCAAAAGCCTGAATGCTTAACCAGTCAAAAATCTCTAGTTTCTGGCCCTCACGCCTTATATATCTTTTTGCTTTCTACCACCACTCCCTGGGATTAAAGGCTGGCTTTCTGGGATTAAAGGCGTGTCACCATGCTTGGCTGTTTCCAATGTGGCCTTGAACTCACAGAGATCCAGAGGGATTTCTATCTCTGGAATGCTAGGATTAAAGGTGTGAGTGCCACCATTTTCTAGCCTTTGTATCTAGTGGCTGTCTGTTCTCTGACCCCAGATAAATTTATTAAGGTACACAATATTTTGGGGAACACAATACCACCACAGTAGTGTAGTGTGTTCATTCCCTACAAAATAACCCCAATCCCTAACATTTATCATAAGTCGGCACATCTTCTGTTCTACTAATATATATGTTGCTCATGGGCACATCTATGATCTGTAACTGTCATGACACAATTAAATAGCAAAACTGTAATCACAGATGGAGTAAGGATTTATGTTCATGGCTGGTTATGAGCTCAGAAAGGATATGGCTTAAAATGAAATACACAATCTACTTTGAAGATTGTCTGGGGAACAGACTTCTTTCATATAAAGTTATTCTCCACTCAGTGATCTAGAAACCTGGTATCACATGTCCCTCTTCCTTCTTGCTGGCGAGTTCCAGTGGCCAAGTATTTCTTGAATTATTTCCCTCTTTTTCTTCTCCTCTGATACAGCTTTAGTTGGATCTCAAGCACAGCTCATCAACAGTGGTGAAAGCAACTCTTCTCTTGTTTCGTTTGTCTCATCTACCTTAAATGCTTATGACAGCCAAACTAATTTATAGTTTTTGTTGTTTTGTTTAAAATGTTAAGTTGTTCAAGAACACAGGAAGCCTTCATCTGCATACTCAAAATTCACATATCTCACTGTGTATCTTCTGGTCCTTTGAAGTCACAGGCTGAGTTATTAAAGCTCTCCTATGGTTATGGTAGCAGGGTTTTAATACATTTGTGGAAAAGCAGCTTCTATATTCTTGTTAAGTTAATTTAAGCTGATGTAACAAAATGTTAGAAGCCATGTGATCTAACCAACAGACACATTTGCACAGCTCTGAAATCTGCATGGCCTGGTGGAGGTTTGGTGAGTACTTGCTTCTTGGCTCTCATTGATCAACCTTGTCACTATGTTCTGTCATGACAGAGATGGAGAGAAGGAGCAAGGAAGTGGGTGTAGGTGTGTGTGTGTGTGGACTAAGTGGAGAGGTAGTGGAGAAGAAATTAAAAGAATCAGAGAGGGAAGGAGGGACAGAAGGAGAGAATATAAATAAATGGCGGGGAGGGTGAGGGAGAGCAGAGCATATTCTGATGTCATTTGGGGTAGATAAACAGGGTTTATCTAGATGGTCCAAGCTGGCTTCAAGTTCTGTCTATAGCCTAAATAGACTTCGAAACAGATCCTCCTTGCTCAGTCTCCCTCATGTCCAGCTTTTATGCTCCTTCTTATGAAGTAATACTTGCATCATGAAGGCCTCACTGTCATGCTCTTACATAAGCCTGCTTATTATTTTTATTATTTCTATTGCTAAGCATCATTATACTGTGGATGAGACTTAAAAATGTGAACTTTAAGAGGAAAAATTCAGTGCATAACAATTCCCAGGTTAGAGCAAAAGAAGATTAAGGTAGAGTACTGAAGGGGCTGAGAAACTTGAAGAAAGAGATCCACTAGTTTGCCTATGGACAATTAACATTAAGTAGATTCTGAATTTGGATAGTGGAACTCTCAACTTGCCACTTTTAGCCTCTATGCTAAAGCCTAACTCAGAACTATGGCCTTTCTTTAAAATCAGAGGAGTTGAGACAAATCTCTTATGAAAGAATAATAAAATACTGCTAAAATTGTCAAGATTAAAGATGCTTCACAACTCCTTTTGGGGAAAAACCATGGTTTTTAAGCCTTTGTTTATTTTTCCATCTTCTTACTATACACACACACACTATACATACATACATATATATATATATATATACATATATATATATATATATATATATATAGTGTGTGTGTACACATATGCACAAATAGATACATGTATATCCATAACATGTGAATACATATGTGAACATAAATCTGCTACAATTTCTATTATGCATATATCATCTATTTTAAGTATAATAAATTGTACTCATGTTTATGAGACTTTTGCTTACTTGAATCCTATGATTGTTCTTTCCTTCTTTCTTTCTTTCTTTCTTTCTTTCTTTCTTTCTTTCTTTCTTTCTTTCTTTCTTTCTTTTTTTTTTTTGAGACAGGGTTTCTCTGTTTTGGTGCCTGTCCTGGATCTCACTCTGTCGACCAGGCTGGCCTTGAACTCACAGAGATCCACCTGGCTCTGCCTCCTGCATGCTGTGCGGCGATTGTTGTTTCTGTCTTCATTTATCTGATTAATGATTCCCTTTCCTGTCATTCATCATTTCCCCTTTACCTTGCTTAAATTCCATGATACACTGCTGTTATCAACCCAGGATCATCCTTGGTTTTCCTCTGTTTCATCATGATTATCAATTGAAAATCCTCTGCCTTCCATCCTCAACCCATTTTGGGTATACCCAAATGCTTCTGAGCTTGTGGATGGAAGATCATGTAGGATCTCACTTTAATTCTACTTTTTTTTTTTTGTAGAGCAATTGAGGTTGAACTGTAAACATACTACTGATCACTTCCCACAATATATTATCAACACCAAGAATCTTGTGAAGTTTCCTGTTCTGTTCTTTCTCATGCTGCTCTGTGAGTCCCTCCTGTATTCCCCTTCCCTTTCAGTCCTTCATCATCAAAATTATGTTAGTGATGTTACTGTTTACTACTCTAAGGTAAACTAAAGGAATTGTTAAGGGAGATTGCATATGTTCCTATTATTACACCTACTCATGAATCTGTAGCAAGCATTCTGCTCCACTCTCTGCATTTCAATCAATATAGTAATACACTCTATTTCCACCACAGGTCAGTTCTTTTCCATATTTGCCAAGTTTCAACCCAGGATATTAATGTAGCAATTTTTTCTCTTTCATGCTTCATAAATTTTCTCTCATGTAAAGCATTTCTTTTGTCAATGAAAATTTCATATAATTTTTAAACAAAATGGAAACTTTTCTTTAGCCCACATTTTTTTGTTTATCAACTGCCCTGTTATTTCACTTACTCTTGTAACAAAATTCTTCTTGATTAAAAATATTTAGTTCTTGAAAGTTTCATACAATTATATAATGAAACATAATCATAACTAGCCCAGTTCCTCCCTCATATTCTCATAATTCATCTTCTCACTCCAGTTCAACTTCATATTGCTAATTAACTCACCTATGTACTTTGATCTTTTATGTTGCACAAATCTGACAGGTGTAAACACAGACTAACATTGTGAGTGTTTTTATTTTCACTGGAACCTGGTATTGCAGGAACTATTTTATAAGAAGCATTTTCTAATGGAAATGGCTTTATGCACTGAAACTCTCCGGTACCATGCTTTATTTTCATCTAGGATCAACCGATCAGCATATGATGATGGCACAACATTCAATGATATATCTACAATGTAATAAATTCAATCCAAAGCGTTCAGTCACATAAAGGCTTCACATTGTTGCTGGGCTAATGATGGGAACATTTTAAACTAATCTCAGTCTCCACAAGAACCTGTAAATAATTGAACTTGCATAATTTTGAATTTACTCTGATTAAAAACCAAATGCCCAGAAGGATGCTGCATCCATATCCCACCCCCATTGTCTTCCAGCTGCACCTGCTGCTGTTGCTGCATCAGCAGCTTTCTAGGCGGCTTTCTCTAACCATCCTTTTAAAAATAACTCAACCAACCACCACTCACTAGCTCTCTCCTGCATTTTGTCCTACTCCATGGAATTTCATATCATTTGATAAAATTTAAGATTTGTTTCTGTGATTTTTTTAGCCTGTACTAGACTAAATTATAAGCACAACAAAAAGAATAATGTTGAATTCACTTAATTCCTTGCTTCGAATATCTAAAATAGGTTCAGTGACATAGTAGAAGCTCAAGAAAAACACTGCCAGGCACAAATATTTAATTGACCCATTTTATAATACATGGTAAATATGCTCCAATATATTTACATAACAATCTCTCCTAGACACACATTCTCATTTCATTTCTCCAATAGTTCTTTGTCCAATTTTTTTTTAACTCATCACTGCCTGTGTGTGTCTTTTGCTTTCCTTGACCACATTAGGTTACCATATTTGAAACCTATGTAGTTGTTTTTACTATCTAGTGATCTTATTGCTTTAATATGAGTTTCCAGTGGTCTCGTGTGGCTGGTATTGCCACATGGTTTTGTTCACTCAGAGAGTCTCCTTTTGTATTGCATGCTCAAATCATTTGCCGTCACTTTTCATAATTCCATTTATATTTTGTAAGATTGAGAAAATCCTAGTTAAAAAATACAATTCTCCAGACAGTTCATGTCTCTTTTTGTTAACATTTTGGTTGTCTTTTAGTTTTGTTTTAAATACTACACTTGGGGTTATTTGTCTGTCCTACTCATTTGACTATACATATTTTGAAAAAAATTGCAATGATTTTTGAAAAAACAATTTTTATGCATGGCAAGCATGTTATTATGAACTTTATGAGAAATAATTCATGAAATATAAATAATGCTGTGGATATTACTCTATATAAATAAAACACTGATGGCCAGTGACCACACAGGAAGTATAGGTGGGACAAATTGGGGAAACAGGAAGAAGGAAGGGGAGACACTGCAGCCACCGCCAGGACAAGCAGCATGTAAAGACGCTGGTAAGCCACCAGCCACGTGGCAAGGTATAGATTTATAGAAATGGGTTAATTTAAGATAAAAGAAGAGTTAGCAAAAAGCCTGCCACGGCCATACAGTTTATAAATAATATAAGCGTCTGAGTGATTATTTTATACGTGGATTGTGGGACTGCGGGGCTTCGTGGATCCTGGAGAAAAGCCCTCTAGCTACAAAATAAAATCTCTCTACTTAATTTATAGAATAATTCAGTGTTGGTTACTTATTTGTAATACAACTTAAAGCAAGCATCAAGTTCGCAGGTACAGTGGAATGTAGCTGACTTTTGTCTTTTTGTTCTCTTCTGTCTTATACCAACAAACATTTTATTTGTATTACTATAACTTTTTAATAATAATTGATGCCTAATAAATTAATATTAAATGTCTTACAATTCTTGGAAACACATTCATATGTTTCCAAATGGAGGCTTTTCTGTCCTGCTCTGTCCTGCGACCACTTGTAAATAATCATTCAGAGGCTTAATATTACTTATAAATGCTTGGACTATTGCTCAACTTTATAGTAACTAGCTCTTACAACTTAAGTTAACCCATTTCTATTAATCTATGTATTGCCACGTGGCGGTGGCATTACCAGTCTGCTGGAATCTTGCTCCTTGGGTGTCTGGATGGCATCTGCCCTGAATCTGCCCTTCTTCTCCCTCTATCTCTGCTTAGATTTCCCGTCTGGCTCTTATCCTGCCTTGCTATAGGTCAAAGCAGATTTATTTATTAACCAATGGGAACAACACATATTTATAGCATACCGAAAGACATCCCACATCATTCATATTTAAGGAATATGTTTTAAAACATTATTTATTTACTAATTCACCCAGTATTTCATTTTATAACTTTGCATAGTACGTATTATCCTTGCTCAACAGCTAGAGTTACCTTTAGAAAGAAAGGCAGAGGAAGAGAGATAATTAAAAGGAGAGAGAGAGAGAGAAACAGAGATAGATACATAGACAGATGATAGATAAAGATTGTGTGGGTAGGAGTGTGTTATAGTGCATGCCCATGTCTGTGTATGTGCATGCATGCATATGCATGCCTCTCTCTCTCTGTCTCTGTCTCTGTCTCTCTCGCTCTGTCTCTGTCTCTCTCGCTCTGTCTCTCTCTCTGTGGTATGTATACAGCTCAGTTGAGTGATCTAGATAAAATGATGAATTTACCTTCTATGTAATATAGTCATGTATCTCCCCATAGCAACACTCTTTCTGTCTGTGAGTTTAGAAAACCATTAAATTCTATGGACTTTGTTAGTTATTTTATCCCTCTGCTCTTTCATTACATAGAAAGTCATTTGGAAACCAGCAATTCAGATTTTTCACTTAACTAATTCCATTGTTTTTTTTTCATACATACAAATTTTTGTTTCCTGTGATTAGATGATATTCAGAATCATCTGACTAAGCATGTTACAAACTGATACAATAACATTTACCATCCTGAAACAACTCTCTCTTCCCCTCACTACCCCCTACCATGTTTCAACCACACTTGCTCCTTTTTCCCCCCTTCCTCTTTTATTTCTTTGTGTTGTTGACAGTGATGCAGTTACATTTTTCAACTGGACTAAGTCAACCTGCTCTCTCTGAAAGCATCTGTCCAAAGTATCCTCACCATTACTTGATGTTATCCTTATTAACAAAGGATCACAGAAGGTCTATTGTAGCCTGACTTAAATCTGGAGACTATTAGCTTCTATATTTTATTGCCAGAGCCACATGCCCAGGTGATACTGACCAGGACACCAGAAAGGTTATGTGAAATACCAACAACACGGGGAAGAGTAAAAATACCTCATTAGAGCAAACAGCATAAACACTGAGCAAAAGGCAACCAAGAGTGGAAGCAGAACAGGAGCATTATTTTAAAATAGTGGCATTAACCATACTTGAGTAAACAACAATTTCTAAGTTTGGCAGGAAATAACTCAAGTTGGTTGTGCTTTTGGGGGCATGTTGTAGTATATAGCTCCCCACTATCCCTACCTCAACAGGACAAGAATTATAGGATTATCTGTATATTACCTCACCATGTAAAGTGTACTCCTCCATCTCTTCCTAGTTTTGACCCTGATGACGGGCTTTGATGAGTGAAATCTAAGACATTCTTGCTCATGAAACTTCCATATGGAGTTTTAAATTTTATTATAAGACCAAGTCAAGTGTCTTGAAACTCTAATTCCCATGATGAGTAAAGCATGAACCCAGTAAGTTTTACTTGTTACTTCAATTGTGGTTCCTTGAGTAAGAAGTGAGCATAAAGATTTTGACAAAATCTAGGGTGGAGTTGCAGCAAACCTTTACAGTATATATAAAGAGCTCAAGAAGAATTCATAATTTCACTCAAAACCTATTATTATGTTAAGTACTAATATATAGTTTCTATGTTATGGGAAAAGGTTGTGTTATAGACAGAGAAACATAGGAACAGTACAGGAGAGCAAATGAATGCAGTCATTTGTTCTCCTAGCTACCACCTGGATAAATTGTAGGCTTCCTGTTGGTTATACACCAGTGTCTACTATTAAGATATGCTTAAGAGTTGTAATACTACCATGTTATTAGTTAATATCTCTGTCTGTTAACTTTGCAGCTCCCAAATTAAACACATTAGATGGTAAATTTTCCAGTGGAAACAGAAAATGTTATTTTCTGATTTCAGAGGCTCAAATTCATAGACTCTGTTACCCTCTAATGTGGCCTCTTATGGTGTAAACACCTGTGACAACAGCTATATATTGAATTGGAGCAGAAATAGGTGGAAACCCAAATCATGCTTTCTTCACAACCCCCCCTCAAGAATTGTAATGTGCCTACTGACAGCCACCACCCTAGGGTTGCACAGCAATGACCGAGAGATTTATCAATTAAATGTCACTTCCTACAAAATTCCTCTACCTCTCATGATCCTGAGAATGAAGCCCTTGACACATCAGCCTGTGGAAGGTATTTACTATCCAAACCCCACAGTATTAAAACAGGTTCCTACTCCACACACAAGGCATAAATTTAAATAACGTTTGCAAAAGACCTTTTTAATTTAGGATATAGGATACAGTAGATAATTCCCAGCACACAGGCCCTTCTAAAGAACATTGCAGGGGAGCTAAGTACAAAAATTGAAACACTGATGAGAGTCATTTAATCACCTTGGGATGCAGAGATTTCACCTGGAAAATTGGGATGCTATTTCATGAGTGTTTTATGCACCAACTAATTTATGGTTGGGAGGCACTTTTAAAACACCCAGCACACAGCTTCATAATAGCATATTAATAGCAATAAAAACTAGCATGCCATGCAAATTCTAAATCTAAGACATGTTTTATATAAACTCCCTTGGCAGATTCATTTGCTCCTAATAGAACCATTCATTTTCCATTGAAAGATGAAGTTCTGTGTAACTCACTGTTATCACATAGCTATTATAGTCTTCTCCAGGGGAGAACACTTGAGTCAAAATTCAATGACCCCTCTGTGAGGTTACTGTATGTTTCTTAGTTAAATTAGTAGGTATTAATCAGATCATTTAAACCGTTCTGAAGATCTCAAGTATAAATTTCTAAGAATCCCAACTTGAATTAGGACTATAAAAATATGTACTTATTAATTAAAAATATGTAGACATTCTACTTTTAAAGATGTTTTAAAATCTTTCCATTTTCTCTGTATTTATACCACATGTGTGTGTGATGCCTGCAGAAGCCAGAAGAAACCGTCTGATCTTTTGGCATTAGACTGACAGATGCTTGCCAACAGCCATGTTGGTACTGAGGAACAAACTAAGGTTCTCTGCAAAATCAGCATGCCCTCATAACTGATGAGCCAACAAATTATAAATGTATATTGTAATGAGGGTATTACAATAAACAAAGGACATGCAACAGTATTCCAGAATAAATCAGGGTAAGAAGCAATACAGATGTAACTGCTGATGAAAGTTGCAAATTGGAGGAAGAGCTTTGTGCACAGAGAGGACAGGGATGTGGTAAGGAGAAGGCAAAAGAAGAACTTAAAATTACAGTAAATAAAATTGTGTTACTGTTTGAAACTGAAAGTTCATTCATGCACACAGTATGGTTTAATAAAATCCAATGCCCATTCCTTTTTCTCTTTCGTTTCCTTTCCTATCCCCCAGATCACATTTCCCCAACACACCTTAAATTTGTATGTTTTTTTTTTTAACTCATACAGCCACTAAGTTCTGTCTGTATTTACATAGATGCATAAATCTACTGGAGCACAGATAGACTTTCAAGGGCTAAATCCATGTAAAAACTTGACTCTTTCTCCCCAGACAGCCATCATGTGCCAATGGGCTTATCAGTTATTGGTGGGACTTGAATCTCTCCTCAATTAGGCTATACTCTAGCCAATAGAGTTTTGGCTGACTTGGTCTTGTGAAATTCTTGTGTATGTAGTCATGGCTGTTATGAATTTATATATGCAAAGGTCATGTCATATCCAGCAAATAATGTTTTAAGTTCATTTGCTCACTATTTCTGGTCTTATGATCTTTGTGTTCATTTTCCACCATAATTCCTGAATCTTGTGGGGAGGGCTGTAATATACCTGCCTCACTGAGAACTGAGCACTACACAGTCTCTTAATTCTTTGCTCATTGACTACTTGTTGGCTCTATATTAATCCTCATTTACTGAGCATGCATTGGAGAGAGCGAGCCTTTGTGCTGATGGCTGTGAGGTTTCCAAATCTATGTTTACAGATATAAGAACTTAGAGGGAAGTTAAATACTATGTCCATTTAGCAGAATAACAAATAGCATTAGTGACTTATGACCTAGCCAGTCACAGGATTTTGGTCCAGTTTGCAGTACCAGGTTTGAGTTCCAACTTATGGAGTAGGCTTTAAATCCAATCAGAGATAGGTTTCATACTTCCTTAAGACTTGTGTCACTACTTCACAGTTTGAAAAAAATAATAAATAAGGATAAATACACCTGTATTGAATTTTAACAGTTACATGTTTTATCTCATCTGCCAACTTCCAGAGATCTCATAGACAAAAATATTTATCTTCTACAGTATCTTCAAATATCCACAGAAATTGTGTGTTCTGTATGTCAGTGTCTCACCATGTAGCCATACTTATTTAAAACTCAGTATTATCTTGCATCAGGTTTCCAAGTTCTGAGATCACATGTGGAAACTACTGCACTCGGCACGCCAAAGAAGAATTGTGACAGTTTCTCCATCCTCTTTCCTTAGTAGCAAAGGTTATAAGTCACTGTGAAGTTTTCCCTGCAGAAAGTGAAATGCCTTGCTCTTACTCATGGTTTGTCTTTGTGCACTTTCACCTTCCAATAGTTAGTTATGACGAAACAGAATACAGCACAGATTCTATAAATAATACATAATCTTTTTTTTTTTAACTTATTTTACAACACCATTCAGTTCAACATAATAGCCACAGATTCCCCTGTTCTCCCCCTCTCGCCCCCCTCCCCCTCCCCCCAGCCCACCCCCATTCCCACCTCCTCCAGATCAAGGTCTCCCCCGAGGACCGGGGTCCACCTGGTAGACTCAGTCCAGGCAGGTCCAGTCCCCCCCTCCCAGACTGAGCCAAGCGTCCCTGCATAAGTCCCAGGATTCAAACAGCCCAGGACCCGGCACCACCGCACAGCTGCCTCCCAAACAGATCAAGCCAAATGACTGTCTCACCCATTCAGAAGGCCTGATCCAGTTGGGGGCCCCTCAGCCTTTGGTTCATAGATCCTGTGCTTCCATTCATTTGGTTATTTGTCCCTGTGCTTTATCCAACCTTGGCTTCAACAATTCTCGCGCATATAAACCCTCTTCTTTCTCACTAATTAGACTCCCAGTGCTCCACCAGGGGCCCAGCCGTGGATGTCTGCATCCAGATTCCTCAGTCCTTGGATGGGGTTTATGGCACAACTATCAGGGTGTCTGGTCATCCCATCACCATAGTAGGTCAGTTCCTGCCGTCTCTCGACCGTTGCCAGCAGTCTTTTGTGGGGGTATCTTTGTGGATTTCTGTGGGCCTCTTTAGCTCTTTGTTCCTTCCTTTTCTCATGTGGTCTTCATTTACCATGGTCTCCTATTCCTTGTTCTCCCTGTCTTTTCTTGACCGATCAAGATTGGGATGGGAGGGGAAGTGGGAAGAGGGAATGGCAGGAGAGGAAGAAGGGGAAACTGTGGTTGGGTTGTAAAATAAACAAAAAAAATATTAGGGTGTTTGGCCATCCCATCACCAGAGTAGGTCAGTCCCGGCTGTCTCTCGACCATTGCCAGCAGTCTTTTGTGGGGGTATCTTTGTGGATTTCTGTGGGCCTCTTTAGCTCTTTGTTTCTTCCTTTTCTCATGTGGTCTTCATTTACCATGGTCTCCTATTCCTTGTTCTCCCTCTCTTTTCTTGATCCAGCTAGGATCTCCCACTCTCTTTTCCTCGACCGTTGCTCTTCAATAATACATAATCTTAAACTGTGTGCTATTTAGAAGAGTCTAATAAAAAACAGAATCCTTTGCATCCTCTTGATTAGGATATAGCCATTATTTTGTTTAGTGTCCTTAGTGCATAAGTAATTACCTTGATAATCAGTATCATCCTGTGGTATCACAGAAATTGTATTGGAGTAAACCTAAAAAGAACTCATACCTAAGAATCCTTACCTATGTCCATATCTAGCATATATATTGCTAATATCTATGTGTGCATGTATTGGTCTATGTAGCCACCTAGCTATCTTTCAGGGAATTTTAATTATCTCTTGTATTGTTACATACATTTTTATTAGTAACCAGAACCAATTTTTCCAACTACCACTAGGTCCAAAGCATAATTTATTATTATTATTACTATTCACACATTTTAAAAATGAAATTCCAAAAATGAATATTATATTTTTGTTTATAAGTTTATTATATTTATGTATTTACTTTGTGTGTGCATATGTATATGCATGTTTATGTTTATAAAATTGGTGTGTGTCTATGTGTGGGGGGTAGGAGGTAAAGCATTCATGTGGAGGTTGGAGACCAATTTGTAGCAGTGATTTTCTCCTTCCACTATATGGGCTTTAGGAGATTGAACTCAATTTGTCATGTTTGGAGAATTATTTTACATTTACCCATGTTGTTCATGGTTTGATCCAAAAATAAGTAATACTATCATAACATTGTTCTTATAGATCTTATGTTTTCATAGCGGAAGTAAAGTACCAAAGCTAAAAGACAAAAGCCATTGCAGTTTAAGACCTAATAAATAAAGCAACATAGGAAAATGGTTGGGAAGAGACCTCTGAGATAAAATACATTCTGAAGCCCAAAGACTGAAAGGAAAGCAGTTGTATAAAGAAGGTACCATTAGTCCCAGATGGAGGGAACAGCAAATGCAAGCCAAAGCAGTCTGAGAAAGGGCATCTGAAAGAAACCATTGTGGGTGAAGCAAGTAAAGCAATGGTGAAAGGAAAGGTGTGCCACAGGGTTAGCCATAACCAGAGCATGTTCTAGACCCAGAAAAACTGAGTAAGTCATTTAAATTTTATTAGACAAAGAAATGGAAATAATAGAGATGCAGCCTAAGAATGCACAAATACAAAGATGAGTGTGTGATGTGAAAATGAGTGTGATATGCCAGAACTAATCAGTAACAGATAAATTAGACAAATCCTAACCAGAATTGCCTCCCCTGGAGAAGTTTACAGATTTTTCAAATGGTCCTAATGGAGCCTTGACTGATATTCAGATTCTTGACATGGAGTAACAGATTAAAGAGACATATACAAGTTTAACTTTTTAACTGTAAATTTTATTTTGTTATGTTTTTCTCAATAGAGCAGCCTTTACATAGTAAATAAAAATAGGTGTATGATTATAATTCTAGAGAAATATATAGTGATAGACATGGCTCCAGCAATGAATTGTATTAACAATGGTAGCCATGAGAATCAGTGTGATACAGAGTCTCTAATGGTAGTTATGTAACAACCATAAGCCATTTAAGGGGGAGGGGATCGTCTGCTCAACCCACACTTACTTCCTGATGGAAAACTCTCTTGTACCACCAAAGTTGCTATAAGCTAATATCGTAAAACACAAATCCTGCAAAATTATAAACCAAGTGATAGTGCAGCTTACTCAGGTCAGGACAGGTGTAGGTGAATTGAAGAGCAATCGGTCTTTGCAAGAATAGCTGATAAATGGTAACATCAATGCAAATGGCAATGCTGCCTGGCAAGATTATCATTTAGTTCTCAGATGGAATGCAAGAGCAAGAATCAGAGAACCTAAAATTGCACCTTTCATCTCTCGTCAGGGCACTTAAAATTATCATAGACATTAGCGACAGATGAGATAGCCCAGTTCATTGAATTCTTTTTAATCAGGAATATTTCATGTTATTAACATGATGTATAAAATACTTGGTATTAATACCAGAGCATCCAGTGTAAAGGTAGCTATGGGCACATACTCTTTCAAAGAAAGTTTTCTGATAATGCATCAAAATTTTATTTAAAATTCTAAATTTCAATTAGTCCATATAAAAAATTAGGTTTGCTTTTCTATTCAGTCTTTCTAGATTTATTCTGTATCCTGCTGCAGCTTAGCTCCATTTCCTGGGGACCTTGTATATAAGTGAAAACACAGGATCCCCTTAGCTCTTTCTTACTGCCCCTGTAGCCTTTATGCCTAGTCCATCTCCATTCCTTTGTGTAATGTGTGTATATACTCATAGAAAGTACCAATGACCCAACAGCCACACCACTTGCCTAGGATGCAGAGTGGGCAACACCAACCAAATGAGAGAAGAAACACTCAACAAAAAAAAGACCAGATATTTACACCAAGAAAAAATTTCAAACATCACAAGTCCAGATGCCTAGATCCTAGCACAAAAACAAAAACATGAACAGCCAAGACACTACACCCCCTCTAGAACCCAGCAATCCTATTACGGCAGACCCTGAGTAAAACAACTTAGCAGGAGCACAAGCAAAGGACTTCAAAACAGAAATTATGAATATGCTCAAGGACCTTGAATAGGATATGAATAAATGCCTTGATGATGACAGTAAAAACACAAACAGCTGAATAAAAAGTGAAAACATTTCAAGACATGAAAAGAGAAACTAATTAAGAAATAGAATAACCAAAGAAAATCCAAACTGAAATAAAACTTTAATTAAAATCTTAGGATGTCAAACTAAAGCATCAGAGGCAAACTTCCCCCAAAACATGGAATTGAAATTATCAGAACCAGAATACAAGACAAAAAAATTGGACAGCTTAGTCAAAGAAAATGATAATTATAAAATACAGAAATAAAACATCCAGGAAATTTGAGAATGAAAAGACCAAACCTATCAAGGAAAGGGAAATAGAATATAGTTTTGTATGGAGAGAAAGGGGGAACTGGAATAAGAGGATTAAGTGGGGATGTAGATGGTAGATATGGATAATGGAGGGAATGTGGGGAAGGACAACTAACACTATAGATCATTCAAAAAGCCACATGGAAATCTACTACTGTAGAAACTTCTTAAAATACATAAATATATGAAAGGGATTTAAATAGAGTCACCAAATAATAAGGGAGAAAATGCTCCAACGAGTCATCACACGCTATCAAATAATCACATTCCATAGAATAAAACCTCCAATACCAGGAATGGGTTATATTTTATTCAATTATTGGCCAAAGATCCTATGTAAACCACCAAGCATCACAGGCTATCGTCAAGGCTGTTGGTTTCTCTCCCCAACCTGATGGTAAGGATGTATTATTGATGACAACACATATATTTTTATAAAAAGAATTTTAGCTGTTGGGATGCTTCATCCCTACTGACTAATGTTCATTGTACTAGAAGGTACTCATATGCTACTGGAACAAAAAGGAAATAATAATTGTTATCAACCAGCTACAAACACTGTTACTTACAACAGAGACCTGCCTGTAAGATATGCAAATGCAATAGTGACAAAAAAGTTATAGGGATAACCAACTACTTTTTAATTTAATTTGAGGCCTATTCCCTAAGGTGAAACACATACCTGACATGCTTAAGTGTCAAAGAACCTGACAAATGGATAATGAGCCTAGAGGAAAACCCAATACTATTATTACACTAAAGGAACAATAGCAATATAGTGAGTCCTAATGACATTCTGCTATATCCACAGAGCAGTGTCTCACTCAGCTCACATCACAGAAACTTCTCTTACAGTAGATGGGAATTAACATAGACACCCACAACTGAGCAATGCACAGAGTTGGGGAGATTTTGGAACTCTTAGTCCTAAATGTCTTCATCAACACCTTCCCCTCAAGGCTTGGAATCTATTCAGGAGGTAGGAAGACTGTAAGATCTAGAGGTGATTAATGACTCCAAGGAAACAGTGTTCTCCAGACACAATGGGATTGATACACATATGAACTTTCAGAGACTATACCAACACTCACAGGACCTACACAGGTTCAGTCCAGACAGGTCTCATCACTGAGAGTATGAATGGACTCAGTGTCCCAGCCTTGACAAAGAACTGCAACTGGAAAACAGAAATTCAGTATTCTCTAATAGTGTGCCACTGGGTATATCAACTACATTCAGGGCAGATCTCATGTCAAGAGGTCGTAAGCCTATACAAAACAAATCATGGGTATTTGTGTGTGTGTGTGTGTGTGTGTGTGTGTGTGTGTGTGAATTTGTTTCTTTTTTTCTATTTTTTTTCTTATTTGTCCTTTGCCTATTTGTTTTGATATTCATTTGTGTGACTTATGCTTTTAGTTTTGTTTTATCATTCTTTGAGATAGAGAGAGGTAAAGAACATAAAGTTGCCGGGCGGTGGTGGCGCACGCCTTTAATCCCAGCACTCGGGAGGCAGAGGCAGGCGGATCTCTGTGAGTTCGAGGCCAGCCTGGGCTACCAAGTGAGTTCCAGGAAAGGCGCAAAGCTACACAGAGAAACCCTGTCTCGAAAAAACAAAAAAAAAAAAAAAAACAAAAAAAAAAAACAAAACAACAACAAAAAAAAGAACATAAAGTTGGATTTGGAAGAAGATAGTGGGGAGTGTCAGTCAGAAGTTGAGGCAGAGGGGAAATCAATAAAAATATATTACATAAAAAATATAATTAAACATATTAAGACAATAAATCAAGTTATCACTATTTTAACTCCCAAGATTTGCTCATTATCAAATCTATAAACACTTGAATAAATGGTAATTGCCTTCAGAGTCAAGGTATTATTTTGTATGAAATGTATAGCCTTCAGAAGTCACCTGAATAGGTATATTAAAAAAACTGTTTCAGAGTTTTGATTCTTCATTACTGTTTTGTGATGGGGGAATGTCTTTCTGTATGCTGCAAATATTTGTTGGTCTGATTGTTTGATAAGTAAAGTCATTTGGCCTATGGCAAGGCTGTAGCAGGAATCTTATAAGTTCTTATTAATAAAATCAAACCTGAGGCCAGTTATTGGGGTGAATACTGGAAGGTCAGAGAGACAGAACAAGCCACAGCTATCTCACCTTGCCAATTCCTCAGCTGGTCCTGTTTCCTCAGACTGGAAGCTTCTTTGTCCTCATCCAGAATGAATCCCAGCTGAACTGCTGATTAAAAGCCCAAATGCTTAACCAGCCAAATGCTTAACCAGCCAAATGCTTAACCAGTCAAATGCTTAACCAGCCAAATGCTTCTAGTTTCTGGTCCTCATGCCTTATATACCATCTGCTTTCTACCATCACTCCCTAGGATTAAAGGCATGTGTCACCATGCTTGGCTGTTTCCAATGTGGCCTTGAACTCACAGAGATCCAGAGAGATTTCTACCTCTGAAATGCTAGGATTAAAGGTGTGTGCTATCACTTCCTAACTAGTGGCTTTTCTGTTCTGTGACCCCAGATAAGTTTATTAAGGTACACAATATTTTGGGGAACACAATACCACCACACAAGGCAGCTTAGAGGCAGGTTGGAAATTCAAAGAGAGAGACAGGAATAAGGCTGGGGGAGAAACCAGCGAGCCACCCAAGGAGCAACATGTAATGGGATACATAGATTAATAGTTGTAGGCTAATTTAAGATATAAGAGCTAGCTGGCAAAAGGCTTGAGCCATTGTCATGCAGTTGTAATTAATATAAGCCTCTGTGTGTTTACTTGGGGGGCTAGTGGAAGAGATTTGTCCTGACTGCCAGGACACAGGAAATCTTCTGACTACATTTGTACTTCCAATTCTACTTTCCACATTTTTACTATTACAATACAGGATACTTCCTTTGGAAATTCAATAAAGGTATTTTAATGTATAACTCATTTTGGGCAAATGTCAATCTAAATTGTATTTGCAA
Source organism: Peromyscus leucopus (assembly GCF_004664715.2). NCBI lineage: Eukaryota > Metazoa > Chordata > Mammalia > Rodentia > Cricetidae > Peromyscus > Peromyscus leucopus. Next base: position 110,511,555 of record NC_051063.1, read on the forward strand.
CCCATGATTAAACACTAACTTTTTATGGCCTTACAAGATCCTCCTTAGCAGTTAGTATGAGCACCAACTTATAAAGAATGCATTAAAATTTGACTTTCAAATCTGAGAATGCAGTAGCCTATTGATTTCTAAGATGGTTACAAGAAAGAGGGAGTGGGTTAGAAATTACTCCATTGTTCCTTAATAGAGAAAACAGTCTCTGTTGTCCGTAACAGAAAGTTAAGTACATTAGTCATTCCTTCAACAACTTTTAGAAATACTTCCTGTGTGTTAGACACAGTGACACAGGCTATAGATATATATTTAATCTCTTCCCTGAAACAGTATAGAATCCACCAAAATATTTTGGAAGTTTGAAAAATAAAGCTCAGATTGACTTGTAGTCTGCAATGTAATAATGATTGTAGAAGATAAAATGATAGTGAACATAGAGTTAATAAAGTCATGGTTATTAACTTGTATAATCATCAACAGCAAAGGAGGTAACCCTTTGACATTTGATTTTTTTGGGCACATGAATGACTTGATAACCATAACATCTAATAACAAATGCTGAAAAAAACCTATTAAGCATGCATTGTGTGTCAGGTTCCCAAAATGCAGAGATGAATAAAACATAGCTATTGTCATCAAGAGACCGTGATTTCATAGAATAATGAACTATGAGCTCATTTGCAGGAAATACAGAGAACTGTGTTAGTTCAAATGTTGAGCCAAAGAAGATAAACCACGTTGGAGTTTAGATGATTAGGAGAAGTCAAGGCAATGTCCAGATCATGAACAACATAATTAGGGAGTAATCTGTGTACTATTTACAGAGATAGTTCTAAGTAATTTCTCCAAAATAGCAGTTTCCATAAACTCTTAAGAGATAGTCCTTAAGATTCTACTTTATAGAGGAGGTAACTGAGGCAAAAACTATCATATAGCTTGATACCATACTTCACAGAGATATATTAGAAAGAAGGCTTCTTTTGGATTTAGGAAAGTGAAGGTATCAACAGGGGCCAGGTAAACTCAACTGAGAGAAGCAAAGTAGTTGTAGCTACTCAAGCAGACATACCTGTGCACAGTACAAATTGGCTAAGCTGCTATTTCTCTGTTTCAATTGACAACAAATACTCAAAGTTGTGAAAAGTCAGATCTGAGTTTTATGCAAAATCTTTAATGTGCAATAAAAGGCCAGGTATGTCATCACACACCTGTAATGAAGGCTCCATTTGCCAGTCTAAACAACTGGTGAGCTCCAGATTCAGTGAGATCCAATCTCAAAAAATAAGGAAATAAGGGAAGACACTTGATCTCTGACCTCCACATACAACACACACACACACACACACACACACACACACACACACACACACGGCACTTAATTCTCTTATTATCAGTATCTTCTAGGTATCAAAATGGTTCTGATTATTTCAAAACCTAATTATGATCTCTATTTAGAAAAGGAAATAAAAGAATACTAACCTTCACTCCCCATTGTGAGGAAACAAACTGAATGTGGGTGGTATGGGATTCTGTCTCTCAAGCCACAATTACTGACATGAATCATCAAATAGTTTCTACATAGTGTGTATGCCTTTTGTCTCAGAATATTATTAACCTTACAGAAAATAAAAATCATTATTATGATATGACTCATGAATCATTTGCAGTCTATATATTCCTATAGCTGCTTCATCTATGCTCTTATTCCATTAAATATTATATTTAATTTACCCTAAGACAGCTTGTCAGACTCAAATCAAAAGGAGTTATGTGGTAGAAACAATATACATAGAGAGAGCAAAAGCAAGTATAGCTGTTACATTCATTCACAGAAAAAAAAAATGTTCTTAAACCCACTGCCTTCCAAGCAATGCATACTTAAAATAGAAAAATAGTTAGCTTCAAGTAAATTATTCTTATTTCCTTGTGGTAAGAGTGAGCATTCCTCGGGTATATGCCCAAGATTGGTATAACTGGGTCTTGAGGAAGACTTATTCTCAATTTTCTGAGGAACTGCCATACTGATTTCCCGAGTGGCTGTACAAATTTGCATTCCCACCAACAGTGGAGGAGTGTTCCCCTTGCTCCACATCCTCTCCAACATGAGCTGTCTTCAGTGTTTTTGATCTTAGCCATTCTGACATGTGTAAGATGGTATCTCAGAGTTGATTGTTCATATCAGCATTATTCATAATAGCCAGAACTGGGAAACAACCTAGATGTCCTCCAACTGAAGAATGGATAAAGAAAATGTGGCACATATACACAATGGAGTACTACTCAGCAGTAAAAACCAATGATATCATGGAATTTGCAGGCAAATGGTTAGAACTAGAAAATATCATCTTGAGTGAGGTAACCCATGCTCAGAAGGACAAATGTAAGTGGATACTAGATGTGAGGGAAGGGATGGCCAGACTGCAACCCACAACTCCAGAGAGGATAGCTAACAGGGAAAGACTCTAGGAGGGACACATAGATGACCCTGCAAAGGAGAAGTGGATGAAATTTACATGAGTGGACTGGGTGTGGTGGATGCAGAGGGTAAGAAGTAGGGGATGAGAACATAGGGAAATGTGATGGTCAACCGGGAACAGGGACAGAGTGATAGGGCAGGGAGGAAGATACCATGATAGACGAGGACATCATGGGAATAGGAAGAGGCAGGGTGCTGGGGAGGCTCTCAGGAATCCACAAGGATGACCCCACCTTGATCTGCTGGCAGTGGTCCAGAGGGTGCCTGGACTGGTCTAACAAATAACCTAGCTGTCATCGTAGAGCCTTTGTCCAGTCACTGATGGAGGTAGATGCAGAGATCCACGGCCAGGCACCAGGCTGAGCTCCGGAAATCGAATGATGAGAGAGAGGAGGGATTCTGCAGGGACATCGAGATCATGATGGGAGGACATGCAGAGGTCATACTAATGGAAGCCCATGAACTGTGGATAGTGGCTATGGAGCCCCCTTGGGACTAGACTAGGCCCTCCGGATATGGGAGACAGTTGTTTGGCTCAAACTGTTTGGGGGGCACCCAGGAAGGGGGATTGGAATCTGTCCCTGGTCTATGGGCAGGCTTCTGGGAATCCTGTGCCTGCGGTGTGACACCTTGCACAGCCTTTGTGCAGTGGGAAGGAGCTTGGACCTGACTAGACTCAGTGTGCTGGGCTCTGCTGACTCCCCATGGGATACCTCAATTTGGGGGATTTGGGGATGTGGTGTGGCTCAGGAAATAGGGTGGGGGGAGTGTGAGAAGGAGGAGCGGGGAATCTTTGGATGGTATGTGGAGTGAGTAGAACATTTCTTAATAAAGAAAAAAATTACTCTTATTTCCAAAGCAGTTATATATTACATTTCATTACAGCCCTGAGCACACTTGAACAATTACTTCTTTATGAACACTTAAATTTTGCATCTTGAATATGGAGGCTAAAAGTTCAAGTGAAATCAAGACAATCTTGATGTGTTACATGAAATGGGAGGATGAGGAAGCTAAAATTTTGTAAATATGACCCTTACTCCTTAATGAAGATGAAGACTACAAGTCTTTATTTCTCAAAGGCAACTTAATCTTTTCTGAGTCTCAGTCCTACTGATTTGGACTCAAGTTCAACAGCTGGCCATACTGGAGCTCCCTTCTCTCCCCTTTAGGATTGAACATTTTGCATACTGTATATTCCAGAACATGAGTCATTTCCCATTAGAAACTGATCTTCAGGACTTCAATTCCCCAAAGGGGAATCTACTAAGGATTAAGTACTACTAAGTTCTCTTGAAAAAGTTAGCTTCATGCTAGATCTTTAAAAGACCAAATCTTTTAGGAGAACACAAGTTAGATGTTTTACAGCTAAGAGACCCTTCACTTCTTAGTAATGAGCCAGTTTGTCATCATGGTGATACTCCACCATGGCTCTAGTTGCAAATATGGCTTCTGTTTTGGTAAGTCTTGCTCTAGTCATGACCAATAAAAACAATTTATACCACTCCTAGGAGACTTCAAATCAACCATAACAAAACAGTGAATGATAGATGGACTTCTCATTCTGCAGATATTTATATTCAGGTCAAGAGAGCATAGTATCACCAACACTTTGTGACCAGTATTTATATGATGCACATGATTAGTATATTTATGAAGCTTTGGAGAGGTAGAACCAGTAATTGTATGCAAACAAGGTTGTGAATGGGGAGTATATAACTCAAATATTTCTTCTATCAGGCTGGTATTTTATGATCTTTTCTGGTATAGCTGAAAGGTTTCATTTCTGTGTACTTTTGCATTGCATTGAAATATTGGACACTAACAAAATTTGAGAGGATCTCATGTTGCCTAACTATGGTCTTTATCATGGTATATAGTGATATGAAGGTAACACTAAGAACTGACAAAAGTTTTGGCATCCAGTATTAAGCACCACAGGCATCTGCACATAAAAGAATATGACTCTCTAGTGAGTGGGTCTCAAGTCTCTAAAGGACTCATAGGGCCATAAACCCTCATCTCATTCAGGATTCAGCATATGATTGAAGAACTAAGAGTGTGACCATGAGCACAGGAATACAAAGATCTGCTGATATACTAAGAAGGTGAGAAGTGGTTAATGCTACTACAGAAGTAGGAAGCTACAAATTGATGCCTAGTACTTACAGATGACTAGAAGTGTTCTAGAGAGAGTGTAAAACAAGCTTTAAGAGCTGAGACTCTTGACACCTAAAACTCTATTATAAAACTAGCCACTGGGTTCAGGGATTCAGGATATAAAATCCAGAGTTTCTGTGACTCGAGTGTCTAGCTTTGAAAACTTGAGGTCACAGTTTTGAGAATTCCTGCCAAAGGAAAAGTAGCTGTTACTTTCATTTAAAGAAAAGTCAGGGCAGTGATTCAAGGCAGGAACCTGGAAGCAGCGTCTGAAACATAGGTCTTGAGGGTGTCCTGCTTGCAGGTTTGCTCTCCTTGCTCTCCCTGGCTTGCTCAGTTAGTTCTCTTATATATTCCAGGGCCACCTGCCAAGGGACAGCACCACCTTTAATGGACTGAGTCCTTTGACAATAGTCATTAATCAAGAAAATACCCTACAGATCTGTCTGTCTGCAGGACAATATAATGAAGGCATCTTCTCAGTTGAGGTTCCCTCTTCCCAGAAGAACTCACCTTGTGTCAACCTAGCAAAAATCTAACCATTCACAGTAACCAAGGGCTCTTTTATTTTTTTCTCTCTACCTGCTAAGTGTTCAACTTCTCCTCAGGAAAGATATACTTTTCATTTTGAATGTACTAAGTAAGGGGTTTTCTATATTTCTACATTTCCACATTTCAATTTCTACCCAAATCCCTGGGAACTGAAGTTGTATTGGGCTATAAACTTAAGATGAGAGAAAGAACAAAGATATTTCATATTCTCAAGATTAAAATTGGTAGAATCAGGGTTCTTACCCAGTACACACAGTGACTCCTAATATATGTGTCTTCCTTGACATGCTGCTGTCAGTTATCAACCTTGTTTACAGTACAAAATACAACACTACTGTTCACTTGCCAGGGATGCTGAGCAGTTTATTGAGGGCTCACATATCCTGAACACATCATATTGACTAAATCTTCTCACTCTTACAAGCAGGAAAGTCTGCAAATCTCCACTTTCCAATTAGTCAACTTAATGAAGCTCTTTAAAGAAATCCATATAGCCTATCTCCACAGTCCTGACATTTAGCAACTTCTGGATAATGCTCTCTAGGCCCCTACTCCTTTGAAATATTGTGTTGTGGGTTCTGAAATGCTGACTCTGAGACTTCCTTGGAATGGGAAAGGGAGGGGAGACATTTGATCCTCACAAACCTCAAGATAAACACAGAAATGCCAGTTTTAACAATCAAGTAAACTGCAGCCATCTTCAATATAAATGCCTTGTATCAGAAAATGAATGGCTTTCTTAATGAGGCAGAGTGGCTGGAAGTAAAATAATGAAGAAAGTAAGGAATAAGCCTAGAGCAGAGTCTTATGATACAGATGAAGTTCTCACAATAAGATAACTGAATAACTAAATATAGTAAAATAGACAGACAGACAGACACTCACACACAGAGCGATTGGTTGATTGATTGATTGATTGATTGATTGACTCCTCCAAACCTGCTTCATGTAGTCATTTGGTACAGTATTCTGTCTTTCTCTTCTGTGAAAAATAGATAATAAGTTCTTGTTCATAATGTATTCTTGACATTTGATTTAAATGTGATCTACAAGTGAATATGTCATATGTATGGTGAGTTTAAATTAGCTGTAGAGATGGTCTAGTGGTTAAAAGCACTGGACACTCTTTCAGAAGATCCACGTTCAATTCCCAGTACCCATATGGCAGCAGGCCACTGTAACTTCAGTTCTTAGGGATCTAGCACCCTCTTCTGGCCTCCATTGATATGCATTACGTATATGGTGCACAACCATATATGCAGGCAATACAATCATACCCCATGCCCATGATAAACAAACAAACAAAACAAGCTGACAGAGTGAAGTAGAAGGATTGTAGTAAATCCAAGGGCTATCTGGGCCATAAAGTTCCAGCCTAGGCTACAGAGTGAATGTCTGTTAAAAACAGAAGTGGAGAGCCAGAGAGATGATGGGTCAGTGGTTACCAGCAGTTGCTGCTCTTGCAGAGGACCTGAGTTTGGTTAACAGCACTTACATGAAGGTTATCTATTATCTGTAATTGCATTTCCAGAGAATCTAACTCTCTTTTCTGGTTTCTCTGGGCACCAGGCACATTTGTGGTACACATACATAAATACACATGAAACACTCATGCATATGAAAAGTAGAAAGTCATCTAGAAAACCCCACATGTTAACAAGGTGATATTCACATTCAGCTTGAACAGTGTCGATAGGCAGAGTGAGTGAATCACATGTTGCTAACCTTTTTCTCCACAATTTGAAGGTATATTTGTATTCACTCAGCCAGCTATCTTTTTTATTACATAATCTAGCCAAAATGTAAAGTGTACCAAAAACTAGCTTTTACATATAATTTTGATTTCTCATTTGGTCACTCATTATACACATTCATATATACATTTATGTATATGTATATATAATGTATATGCATATGTATATAAATGTGTGTATGTGTGTGTGTGTGTGTGTATCTGTGTGATTTGTATGCTATTTGTATAAAGCTAATAACCCAAAACTGAATAGACTGAGAATAAAATTGGAGGTGATAAGTGAGTGATATCAAGAAACAGGTTGAGTTTCAAAGAGATGTACCATGAAAAACAGGGCAATACGTGGAAAGGGATGTAGGGAAATAAGCAAATGGGATAAAGGGCAAGAGGGTTTTTAAGATGCTCTTAATGACATCAATAAAACTAGAAATTCATTCAACATTTTCTCTCAGAGTCTCTAATCTGGGCTGTTACTGATACTCTCACCAAAGAAAGCTGACTCACACTCCTGGGACAGCACAGAGTCCTGTACTGTACCACTGATACTTTAAAAGGGAATTTGGATATTAAACCTACATCTACCACAGCATGAATGTGACTGCCTGGCACCCCTTTGCCCTTGTTAGCTAGCTGAGATAAAGTCCATCCTTTTTCAACCAGGTTTCTTTTCAAGTATGATACATGATCTTTCACACTCTGCCTAAAAGACTTCAAAGGGAAGATTTCTCCCCATTGTCACTCTTGTCTTACATGCTGGTTTCTTCTGTCCATCTTATTTCCACTGTATCAACTTTTATAAATCTGACCGCATGACATGACATGCGCTTCATCCAGGAAAGAAAGCTGAAGTACATGGCCTCATAATTTGAAGTCACAGCCCTTGAACCTCTCAGTCTGTGCCATGGCCAGGCTGTTGTGCTACATCAATGAATAAATGAATGAATGAATGAATGAATGCTGATTTGGTTTACACTGGTGCAATGGCTTATATTCAGATCCCATTGGATCTTCCTTACAGTCCTAGTGCACAATGTGGCATTCATTCCTATCTTCAGATATGTAAAATGAGGCTAAAATATATTTAGCACATCCCCAAATTTCATCACTCACAAAATGCATTTGTAGCTCTGTCAGGCTTTCAAGTCCCTACTTTTTCTATTACATCAGGCTTTGTCGGTAGTATAAAAAGATGCTTAGGTAGAATAAACCACTTGTTCTCAGCTAAAATCGTTGTAGAAACCACGATCCTATCCTGTGTTAAGAAATTGTCTACATTTTGTTTGACCTCAAAGTGAAAGTTGAGGTGTGAGCAAGTCTGTGCATCCACGAAGACTTTACAGTATTTGTACTTGCTTCCTTCCCAGCAATCGCCTGTCATTCCTATCTTCTCCACTAGGGTGTTTGGTGTACAGTCTGGCTGTTTCAATCTTCAGCATTATGATTTCAATACCTTCCAATAAGTTACAGAATTACAGCCTAATTTGAACTGCTCTAATTTGTACATTAAGCAGGTGGCTCCAATCACTCATTCAAAACCCATTCCGAAGTGAGAACACCAAACTTTCTCTCACCTGAAACTACACAGGCTATGATGTGTGGTGATACTTTAAAAAAAAAAAAAAAAAACCACCATTCAGTTCCACATAATAGCCACAGATCCCCTGTTCTCCCCCTCTCGCCCCCCTCCCCCTCCCCCCAGCCCACCCCCCATTCCCACCTCCTCCAGATCAAGGTCTCCCCCGAGGACCGGGATCGACCTGGTAGACTCAGTCCAGGCAGGTCCAGTCCCCCCCTCCCAGACCGAGCCAAGCGTCCCTGCATAAGTCCCAGGATTCAAACAGCCAACTCATGCAAGGAGCCCAGGACCCGGCACCACCGCACAGTTGCCTCCCAAACAGATCAAGCCAAATGACTGTCTCACCCATTCAGAGGGCCTGATCCAGTTGGGGGCCCCTCAGCCTTTGGTTCATAGATCCTGTGCTTCCATTCATTTGGTTATTTGTTACTGTGCTTTATCCAACCTTGGCTTCAACAATTGTCGCTCATATAAACCCTCCTCTTTCTCACTAATTAGACTCCCAGTGCTCCACCAGAGGCCCAGCCGTGGATGTCTGCATCCAGATTCCTCAGTCCTTGGATGGGGTTTATGGCACAACTATCTGGGTGTCTGGCCATCCCATCACCAGAGTAGGTCAGTTCCTGCCGTCTCTCGACCATTGCAGTCTTTTGTGGGGGTATCTTTGTGGATCTCCGTGGCTCAGAGGTTAAGAGCACTGACTGCTCTTCCAGAGGTCCTGAGTTCAATTCCCAGCAACCACATGGTGGCTCACAACCATCTATAATGTGGTGATACTTTATTTGTGCACCCCAATAAAACTTATCTAAGGATCAGAGGACAGAGTCAGCCACTAAATTAGACTTAGGGGTCAGATAGTGGTGGCATACACCTTTAATCTCTGCACTTGAGATCTCATGTCTTTGCTTGGAAAGGACACATGCCCTTAATCCCAGGAAATGATGGCAGGAAGCAGAAAGGTATATAAGGCATGAGGACCAGGAGCTAGAGGATTTTAGCAGCAGTTCAACAGGGGTGAGGATGCAGAAGCTTTCAGTTAGAGGAAACAAAGCCATTCACTCTCTTGAAAGAGAAGCTTTCAGTCTGAGAATTCATGGAAACAGGATTGGCTGAGAAACTGGTGAGGTGAGATTGGCTGTGGCTTGTTCTGCTTCTCTGATCTTTCAGCCTTCACCCCAATACCTGGCTCCAGGTTTTTTTCTATTAATAAGACCATTTAGCAATTTGTATTACAATGCTGGGTACATTGTGGGCTCCCAACAACTTCACGCTTTTTTCACTCATTTAATAAAAATGTTATTCACATTTTCCATCTGATTAAGCATTACTTATATATTAATATGTATATAAGTGGAATTTATTCTAATGTAAAATTGGGTAATAGCTAGCCTGATATATGTTTGCAGTACTAAGAACAGATACTTTATTTGATTGTTATATTAACCTAGAGCTTTTCAACAGCATATATATGACATATATTACATATATATATAAAGCCTAAGTTGAAACATGAGTGTGCGTGTGTGTGTGTGTGTGTGTGTGTGTGTATGTGTGTTGTATTTGCAAGTTATGAAGAAATATTTGCTAACAGTCACTTCCATAGAAAACTAAAATGGGAATTCAAACAAGGATGGGCATTTTGGTTAGAAATGATTCACATTTTTCTCCAATAACTCTGTGAAATAGATACATGGTTTTATTTCCACACCAAGACATCTAATAAACAGAGGTCATTCTATATTCTGAAATAACTAATGGTGATCTAGAACAGCAATTCTCAATCTAGGGTCATGACTACTTTTGGGAGTCAATAATCAGATATCTTGCATGTTAGATATTTACATTATAATTCATAATAGTAGCAAAATTATAGTATTGAAGTAACAACAAAATAATTTTTATGGTTAGGATTCATCATAACATGAAGACATGTATTAAAAGGTCACAACAAGCCGGGCGGTGGTGGCACATGCCTTTAATCCCAGCACTCGGAAGGCAGAGGCAGGAGGATCTTTGTGAGTTCGAGGCCAGCCTGGGCTACCAAGTGAGTTCCAGGAAAGGCACAAAGGTACACAGAGAAACCCTGTCTCGAAAAAAACCAAAAAAAATAAATAAATAAATAAAAAATAAAAAAATAAAAAAATAAAAGGTCACAGCATGAGGAAGGTTGAGAACCATTGAGTTAGAACATTATGAATCACTTATGATGTTTTCCTGATATTCCCATTTATTTTAAACCAGGAAATTATTAATCAATATTCTACAAACATCATTTTCTCTTAATATATTCTCAGAATATTAAAAAAATGCCTTAGCTTGTTGCTTTAAATGCAATTAGGCTGTTTCTTTGAAGTCAGTAGGAGCTAATCAAAGACAATTTCCTCAGGTTTGGAATATTCTGCTTAAAACTGGCCCATGAGACATACTTGGAAACATGGTGACTTAAGTGGATGGGTAAGTCAACTGTACATAAACAATACAATTCAAGAGATGGCATGGGGCAAGTTTGAAATACTCCAGAACTTCTGGTGTGAAATTCCTCCTTGTTTATCTGTGAATCTGTTTTCTATGTATATAAATTTACATGCCACAGATTAAACAGAAAGGTTTCTATTCATTCATATATTTTGAAATGATACTTAAGCAAAAGGTACAATTCCTCAATATTTCTTTCACTCCAGTCTATTGCACTGAATTGCACATACAATGACAATGAGAAAAAGTTGCCATACTTATACTTAGATAATCATTATAGGCATCTTATCATTAAAAACTGTTTCATTGTAAAATTTAATACCATTCGTGGTTTATTTTAAGACAACTTTAAGCCACGGGTTAAAATATAATTATTCTCATAGTTATGGTACCCAGAAATAATTGCTGTTGGTATTTGGTTTTAGTTCTTGTTTTGAGAAAATGTCTGATCCTTTATGTAATTACTTTTATGGAATAATAAAATTTATTCTATTGGGAATCTAATATTTCTCATTTAATAACATATAATAAACATTCCTGTGTTGTTGAATCATTTTTCAATATTGTGATAACCACATAAATACTGTTCTACATATCAGGAGTGGACTAAACAAATTTTCTATTCTATATTTAGAGACATCTAATTACTTGTATTGCTCTTGTAATCAAAGTATGATGTAGGGCATGGTATTTAACCTTTCTGGCTCCCAGTCTTCTAAATTTCAGCAGAGATAAAATGAAACTTATAAAATCTTAGTAAGGAAGAGTTGAAATGGATTCCAAAGGAACTGAATATCATGATCATGGATTGGAAAATCAATATTAAGATTTCAATACACACATACACACACAATGCTGTACCTGTTAAAATACCTGTCATGTTCTTCATTAAACTAAGAAAAGTCACACTACTATTTGCATAGAACCACAAAAATCCCAAATAGAATAATAAAAAGAACATTTTGAACAAAAATAATATGGGTAATGACTTTATTTTACTTGCTTAAAGAATACAACAAAGCTATAGTATTCAAAACAGTAGGATAATATAATTAAATATGAAATATAGACTACAGGAACAGAATAGAACACCTATAAATAAACATGTTAGTCAATGCATAAATGAATTTTCAACAAAGCTGTTAATAATATGCATTTGTAGGAGTTACAGTCCTTTATTGCAGTAAAGAATGCTGGGAAATTTGGTTATCCACATGCAGAAGGATAAAACTAAATTTTAAATTCTGATTAGTTACAGGAGTCAATCTCAAATGTATTAATTAAGTATGAGACATTTGGCTATAAACTATTAGAAAAATGAAAATAGAAGAAACATCTTAGGATATTAGAATGATGACATACTGCTTAGGCAGTACCACAGATGCATAAGGGGGAAAAAAGCAAACAAACAAATAAATAAGGTTCCATAAACTAAAGAGACTCTACACAGTAAAGAGAACAATCAACAGAATGAAGAGGTTACCTGAAGAACAATCAACAGAATGTAGAGGTTACCTGTAGAATGAAGAACATATTTATACACATACTTCTGGCAGGATGTTGATATCCAAGACATATAAGAAATATGAGGCTTCCATACTAAAGCCAAATCAAAAGAATCCATTTTAAATTGTACAAAGTGTTCAAATAGACAGTTTTAAAAAGTAAGACAAACAAATGGACAAAAATAAAAAGGTAAAAATTCCTAGCATTGCTAACAGTCAGGAAAGTACGTAGCAAAACCATAATGGATACCACCATATTCCAGCATGAATGGCTGTTATTAAAAAGAATAATGGCAACAAATGCTGGTGAATATGTGGAGACCAGAGAGCTCTTGTAGTTAGTGAGAATGTAAGTTACAACAATCATTACAGATGGGTTGAGAAGTGCCTCTGCCCTTAAAAGTGAATCTATATGGGTCAGTGATCCCAGAACTAGATTTTTTTTTGGAGGAAATAAAATCAGAAGGCTGATAACTTCTCCGTTTATGTGCATTCATTGTGGAATTATTAATAACTGATAAGGAATGAAAACAAATTGAGCACCCATCAACTGATGGATGGAAAAAGAAAACACAGCATGTATACACAATGTAGTACTAAAGAGTAAAACACCTCAGCCCTGCAATAATATGAATTGGAATGGAGATCCTATCAGAACATAAGCATGCACAAAAGACAGATACTGAAATGGAGCACATGTAATTGGAACTCAAAATAGCTGATCTCACAGAAGCTAAGATAGACGCTGGGAAGAATAGAGAGGAGAGGAGGAGGGACAAGGGAAACTTGTTCAATAGATATTAAATTACAGTCAGGTATGTGGAGTAATGATGTGCTATTGTACAGAAGGGTCACTATAGATCATGCAAATGTACTGTCTATTTCAAAATCCTTGCAGAAAGGAATTTGAATATTGTCACCATAAAGAAATGATAAAATTTTTACGTGACAGGTGTGTCTAACCTGATTGGAGCAATTCTCCATGTATACATGAATCAAAACTTTGCATTATCCCATTAATATGTACAATGTCAGGATTTTGCATATCAGTAAAAATAAATTTAATTTTTAAAATGGGAAATATAATAGTACCTAGAGGATTACATGAGAATTAAATGGGCTAGTTTATAGCAAATCTCAGGAGGCCAGTGAGCATTAACTGGCATTCTTGTGCTACAAATCTTATGTGCAATGGGTTTATAATTTCTATATACTTAGGAATTTATGTTGATAGCATTATATTTTATGCCTTTTGATATAACTAAAATCTCATTTTCTAAAAATGATAGTAATGTAACCATTGAGCAGCATTGTATTACAGTCCTCGTTTCTCCCTGTCTTCACTGACTTGATGTTTATAATTGCCTAACCATTTTGGGATGATGAATATATAACTATTACTTTTCTATTGTTTTAATTCTCATTCCTTTGTGGATGAAAGCTTCTACTGGATAACGTTTTAACTTAGTCTTTGATAATTTCATACATGATTATGGTGATATTTTATTTGTGCTGAAATGTGATTTTATTTGCATGGTAATAAATAAAGGTGCCTTGGGATCAGAGGTCATAGCCATTAAGCAGAAGTCTGGCAGTGGTGTCACATGCTCTTAATCCGATCACATGGCAGGCAGAGTCTGTGTGTTCAAGGACACAGCCAGCATGGTGACACACGCCTTTAATCCAAGTACCAACCATAGAGATCTGGAGGTCTATATAAACAAGTAGTGACAAGAAAGTCATGCAGTTGGATTTAGAGCCAATGATAAGGCAGAACAGAAAGGCAATAAAAATACAGACATACAGGAAGTAGGTCACTTTCTCAGGGAAAGGATGGCAGCAGAAGCGAGGGGTAAGAAAGTAGTCTTGATCTTGGCTACTGCTCTCTGATATACAGGCTTTTAACTCTGCATTTGGCTCTGTGTTTCTTAGTATATAAGACTGTTTAGAATTACATCTACACAAGATACTTAAATCATATTCATTCCCCTCCCCCAGCTCCTCCTAGAGCCTTCCCTAGCTCCCTAGCTTGGAATTCCATGTTCTTACTCTCTTGTTCTTCATAAAATGGAGTACAGCTTGCCCTGGAGTGTGGGTTTTACACCCTGTGTCACTCCACTGAAGAAAGTTTACTTTCTCTCTCCTCATAGCTATCAGTTGCCAATCGCATTGGCTAGGTATTAGTTGACATGCTCATTTTCTCTTGTCCATGCTCAATTTGTCTGGCTTAAGCCTATGCAGGTCTAGGGAGTTCTTGTTACAGTTTCTGTTAGTTCATATGTGTACCTGCCCTGTTGTATCTGGAAAACATTATTTGAAATCATCTACCACTTCTGACTTTTAGAACCCTTCCAAACACTCTTTGACATAGATCTCTAATCCTTAAGGGGAGGGGTGTGATAGAGACATCTCATTTAGGGATGAGAATTCCAAGGTCTCATGTTTTCTACATGTTGACCAGTTGTGAGTTTCTGTATTAATTACCATCTACTGTAGGAAGTGTCTATGATGAGATTTGAGTTATGCACTGATGTATAGGTATGACAATATGTCAGTAGGAGTCATTTTATTGCTATCTTCCCGAAGCAGAATAACAGTAGTAGGTTTTGGTGGTCCACAACCTATATAGCCTCAGGTTCTTGACATTATTGACAGTGTCAAGTATTGGTACCATCTCATGAAGTGAATGTTAAATCCAATTTTTAAAAAGTGTGGTTGGTTACTCACATAACATTCATTCAGTTATAATACCAGTGGACATATCTTGGTAGGCATGTATGCAGTTGTAATATTAATGGTTACATTAATCCTCTGGTAGGATATATAGCATCTTCCAGACTATGACTGCTAGCCATTTGGGATGAAATTTCCAGGTAAGTACCATCTTGATTTTTTCCATGTTCTATGGCATATTATTTGATACCTTCAGCAAAAAGGTCTCACCATCGAGTTGTGGGGCATAACCAAAAGTATTAGTAATAGCTTGAAATATTTAGTGTGGAGTCTATAGAGCCCTATTGGCCAACAACTGCAAAAGATATAATCATTCCTGATTCTGGGGGTTTTATTTGGTGGCATATAATGTCTAATTGGGGTATTATTCTTCTTTTTACACACTATCTCCACTTAAAATCTTTTTATATGTGTACACATTTTAGGAGAGTTCTACTGCAGTAGTTTTGGATATGATTCTTCAAACAGCCTTTAGTGTTAGCTATCCCTCTCCATATTCCTCATTCTTGCCCACCATCCCATCCTCTTTCCCATTTAGTTTCCCTTGTTTCAATTTCCTTTTATCTATATATGATACTATAGTCTATCTTGCTCTGTTCAGAGCACCTAATAATACAGAAATTGACAGCAGATGCCAGAAAGGACGCAATGAAAGGGAGCACTGATTTACTGCTGGTGGGAGTAAAAAAAGGTACAGCCAGTATGAAAATCAGTGTGGAGAGGCCAAAGGACTCTACATCTTCTACACAGATATTTGTTTATCCATATTTGTTATTTCTAAATTCATAATAGACAGAAAAATAAAATGGTCTACATATGCATCAGCTGATAAATAAATAATAACAATGTGTTATATTTACAAAATTATAGTTTTTTAAAATGAAATTTGGAGGTAAATAGATGAAATTTAGAATCATCCTGGTGAGGTAAGCCAGACAGACCCAGAAAGACAAATGCTGCTTTTCTTCTCTCATGAGGATGCTAAATTTTATGGTCTACATGTGTGTGTTTTGAAGAGGTTCAGTAGCTAGTAAAGGACCTTGGTGGAGGAGGGTAAACTTCTAAAGAAGAGAAAATAGAATGTAGTGTAAATGAAAACTTTTACAGTGGTTTATTGGTTGTACCGAATTCTTCCTTTTGAGTTCCTAGTTACTGGGCTTTTGACCATATTATGAAGAGCTTCTATGTGTTTTATTTAGTTTCAAAAATAATATAAAGCCTACATAAGGTGGATACAATGGTGTCTTTTGTCTCTCACCACTGAAGAATGCTTGCTACGTCAGGGTCAGAGAACCACTGTTTACTTTCAGCCCTTTGAGGATGGTTTGTTCTCCAATGTTGTCTTTGATCATTGTTCATCGTCAGCCCTTGATGGTGACCTACACTATCCTCACCATATTCTGCACATAATCTTTCAATGGAGATACAAAGATTGGAGAGCTGAGGAGATGTCAGAACAAGATACTAGTTACATTCCCTCATATCATGTTCCCCATATCTGATCCACACACACCTTAGAAAGACATGTTGGAGTTTTGTTTTACAGCTCTATGGCAGAGCACTTGCTATAATGTGCCAGACTCTGAGTTTGATGCATAGTACCATAAAAAAGGAAGAAAGGAAAGAAAAAATAAAGGAATAAAAAGTATAGCTACATAATAGTACTAAAATATCTTCATTTATTGCATGTTTATGGTTTTATTTGCTTTTTTACTTGTTTGTGTAGGTTTTTTGTTTTTGCTTTTCCTACTTCATAATATTTAATTTTACTGCTAAAATGCTGGAGGCTTGGGATTTAAAGTTAATTCTTTGAGGCTGCTGTGTGCCGGTTTCTAGCACTAATCATTGCATTATGGCACATGGTATTTCTTCACTTCACTCAACCTGTTCCTCTCTCTCTCTCTCTCTCTCTCTCTCTCTCTCTCTCTCTCTCTCTCAGAAAAGAGATCATTGTTATCACTAGTACTCTTATGAAAATGAGAGAAATTAAGCTTAGATATATTAAATCCATGGTCTAAAGTGCCCTGGTGATAATTTGATTTAGGACTAAACACAATTTCTACCATTTTATGCAATCCTGCATTTATGAGGAGAAAGATATTGCAAATATTTTCATAGACATAATTGTGTTAAATAAATGAGCAAAAGGATTAAGGGAATGTGAAAATGGGGAAACATTATTGGGGAAATTTGCTATTAAATTAGAATATTTATTTCTAATTAGCTGCTGAAAACCACCTCTGTCCTTTTAGTTTCGTATTGTTCTAGGTCAGCACTGCCACAACCAGCCAAACACACCTGCTTAAATATAATCATAAGAACTGATAGCAAATAAAGTTTAAAACATAACATGATCAGTTGATGATTCTGTACACAGTAAAGAAGTTGTTTATTATACATTCACAAAACCAAAATGTAAATACCAGTTCTTGTACTTAGTATGACACAAATTTTGTAAGTTCTATTCTTTATTACATATGCATACATCACATGTTTGTCATGTGTGTATGTAAAAATGCTTTTAGTAAGCTGGACATGGTGACATCTTAGCTACTATACAGCCTAAAGCAAGCAGATCACTAGAACTTTGGTTCAATTCAAGGCCAGCCTAGGCAATATAGCAAAGCCACACACACACACACACACACACACACACACACACACACACACACACACCAACACCAACAACAAAATACTGTGTGTACCTAACATATATAACTGCATTATTTTATGTATTATTGTAATATGAGTGAGTACCCTCAATTATGCTTAGAAAACTAAGCACCCAAGGTTCTGAGATAGCTCAGAATGAAAGAATATTTGCTGCACTACAACAAAGAGTTGAGGCTGGATGTTAGGATCCAAAAAGAAATGGGGTATGTTAGCATGTAAGCCTGTAACCCCACCACTATGGGAAAAGAGAACAGAAGGGTCTCTAGTCCTTTCTTTCAACTATCCTCCAAGTTCAGTGAGGCGTCCTGTCTCAAAGGAATAAGGCAAAGAGTAAGAGAAAAAGGCACCCATTGTCATTGTCTGGTCTCTGTGCATATATTCACCCAAGCATGTGCACCACATACATATAAACAGAAGTAAAAACAAAAATAAATAGAAGAAGCAACAACAACAACAAATCCCTTGAATGTCAGTCATTCATGTACGAGAGACAGACTGTCTTCTGCTAGATTGCGTAACACATAAACTTCAGTAGTTTAATCAAAGTATATTTGAAATGTCATCCCACAGTTTTTCAAGGCAATTGTATTAAGGATTCTACATTGGTGCTGGAGAGCACTTGCTGCTTTTGCAGAGGACCTGAGTTCAGTTCCCAAGACTCATAACACAGAAAGGTGGCTCATATGTCTGTGACTCCAGATCCAGGAATCTCACTCCCTCTTCTGGTCTCTATGGGCATCTGCAACTATGTGCCACTCAATCACACAAGCCTCATGCATAAAAATAAAGTAAGTCTAAATACATTTTAAAATTTGTATGTTAAAGAAAATTGTTTCCAACACATTTACAACTAAACAAATAAAATTAATTTGTAGCATATTTCTCCCTTTTTGGTTCCATAGTCTTCTTTCTTAAGAAGATTACTAATTGTGATGAGAGATTGTGGCTCAGCTGGTAGAGAACCTACCTAATATGCTGGAACACCTAGGCTAAATCCTAATTAGATGAAAACAGGGCATGTTGAGGCATGCCTATAACCAAACACTCAAGATGTTAGTCAAGAACTTAAGAAATCCAATGCTATTCCCAGACACTTAATGAGTTTGAGGTCAGTCAGGGACATAAAACAACCATTACATGTTGGGTCTTTTGTTTGTTTGTTTGTTTTTCCTTTTGACTTTTATTTATTAACGACACAAACAGTTCCTTCTCGCTTTCCTCACAGACTTCTGCTTACAGAGCTTATTTTTAAATTTTCAAAATATCCTCAATGAGTCATTATCAAAAATAACTTTCTTCTTAAAGACCTGTTACAACAATTCTTATTCTTCTTTAAAGGTAACTGTGAATGTCTCTGCTTCTTTTAACATCATCAAAGAATTAATCAACTTTCTCAGTCTTTGCTAGTCTTAAAATGATTTTAAGTGTGACATTATTGACTAATAATTTTGCTCTGTGTAGAAGCCTAGGTTGATCATAATTTTTTTCTTAAGTATTTTGAAGATATCAATCAGTGATGTGGCATCACATAATATTACTGAAAAGAAGCTTGATACAAATTTATGTTTTAGTATTATTGCTTGAAAGTAAATTTTCTTTCTTATAATGTTTTAGATTTTCTTTTTCTTATGTTATACATTTTCACTATAAGGTATCTTCTGTGATTTTCAAAGTGTTTCTATATTGGACGCTTCTATATTGGGAATCACATCATTTTTTTTTTCCAATTCTAGCAAAGTCACTAAAAACAATGGGACTTTTCATTAGACATTTGGTGCCACAGTAATTCAAATTTTGTATATTTTATTTCTATGAACTACATTTATTCAGATTTATCATTTCTTCTATTTAGTAACTTTAAAACTGTGTGGATCACTTATATACTTTTTAACAGCTATGGATTTGTTCTATGAATTCTAATTATTTTTCATATTTCTTGATTTCTTTTTATCATATTTCTACTTTCCTTACCTATTTCAATAATTTATTATATCTTTTTTCAATTTATTGCTTTACATACATTAAATTTTACTGTATGATATTGGCTTTTTATATGTTATTTCATGTTGCATTCATATTTTGTATATTTACTGTTGGTTTATACTTATAATTATTTCATTTCTGTGTGTGTATGTAAGTGATGGTATTTGTGTGTGTGTGTGTGTGAGTGATTGTATGTATTTGTATGTGTGCTCATGTGTGTACACATGGGTGTGTGTTTATTTGTGTATTTGTGTGTGTCTATACACTCACTCTATTATGTGTCACTGAAGGAGAGCTTTGACTATAGCCCAGCTCAAGGCCCAATGTCCTCATAGTAAGATCCATCATCTTTTTTGGCTACAGATCCCCATTGATGTTGATTTCTCAGCTCATGGCTCTGTATAACATGATACAATTTATTATCCAAACAGGATACCTGTAATGACAAGCTGTCTTTGGGATTTAGACAGGTAGGTCAGGCCATTTCCTGAGACTAAATTACCCAGGCTGCCTGTTGTGGCAGCAAAGAGTAATTGTGCTTCAGGCCTAACTTGTACTCACTGTGTCTAGGCAATTGCTTGAATTCACATTAACCTTGCATGAGATAAAAATTTTAAAGTTTCTTAAAATTCAACATAACATATTTGATTAGAATTAAAGTAAGAATTTTTCTATACAAATTTAATTTATTTGAAATGTAGTTAAGACAGCTGTCAGTATCACTCTGTTGGTTTACAAATTCATTTTTTCTATTTACCTGGACCTCAAAGAACTCAAAGTTGTAATTTCATGACTACCTTGCTAGTTATACCATGTCAATGTACCTCATTCCTTATTTGGTTTATAATTTTCATATAGAGTGGAACATTTCAGATACAAACCAATAAATGTAGATTCTCTATATTAATATAACATTATGATGTTGCTAATTATCCAAAAGAGAATAGGCTATTTTAGAAGTCAGCACACTAACACAGAGGGGTCACATGTAGTCCATTGATCCCACAGATGTTTTTAGACCATAAGTATTATTTTTAATATTTCAAATAAATGATCAAATGTAGTGTTTTAATTCAAAAATTTGACAGATTTTCAAATTTTGTGTCAACTTAGAGATTTTTTTACAGAGTAGAGGATAACACACTCTCAATGTGTGAAAGTGGACAATGGATGAAGAGACCATTTTACCAATTTACACTCTTGTATCACATCTAATTTAAGTCCATGAATAAAAAATAGATAATAATAAATAAATAATAAAATTAAAGTTTCTACCTTCCAGTAGGTCCAAATTATAAGCATTGTTTTTTATAAGTTGGCTTTTGATGGGTGATACGGTATGGAGAAAAAATTTCAATAGTCTTACTTAGAAGTGAGCCCTGCAAGCTACAGTATGGATCTGCCAGTCAATATGTTTCCACTGTAGCAATATCATGAAGGTTAAGTGCATAACAAGCTGCTTTCTGATTGGATTTGAAACCTGCTCCACAAAATGAATTTTATCAATGGCAGTAACCTAGGTAAAAATTCACAGGTCACAAGGTAGAACCTACTACTGTTGTTTTGCTAAATTCCACTTTGTCAAATTGTCTTTTAAATATTCATGATAATACACATAGATTTCTGTTGCCCTCAGCCTTGGTCAGACATACTTCTTGGTACAGTGGGTTGTGGTCAAAGCAAAGGCTTCTATCTAGTCAAAATGTTAAAATATATGTTCTGAGTGATCAGCCACAGATGAGCTCTCTCTGTCAACCTTCTCAACTCAACCTCCAAGGCTCAAGACCACTGTGGACATGAAGGAAGAAAGAATGTTTGAACCTACAATAAGGCTGAGACTTGAGAAAGAACGCCCCAACATGATATGGCTGTTGCACATTGCAGCTATAGTTACTTGCACAAGACTTATAGGAGATAAGTCTAGCAAAAGCCAAGCACAGATGAGAGAAAAGTTGCCAAGAACCAACTCTAGCTGAATATGTATTGCCAGTTGATGAATGCCAAGGAATACAGATCACTTTTCTTTTTGAGTATGGTCACTGACAGATTGTTCATCTCCCATTGGACAGCTGTACATCAATGTGTAAATGGGAAGTACTAACTGGATTCAGTAGGTTATTAATAAAAATAGATAAAGATGAAAACCACATCAACATGCTAGCACACAGGTACAAATAATAAAGAATAAAGGTTAATATTGGAATAGAAACACTGCCATGAGAAATGTTGATGCTTATAATCTCATTGACTTCATGCAATAAAAAAGATTGAAGAATGTTATAGTAAGTACAGATCACTTACAACACAAGGAAAAATAAAAGTCATGTGGTCTTTAGGAAAACAGCTATGAGCCATAAAAATACAGGGACAGGTGAGATCACCAAAGATAACTAAATGTTTCATCCCCTGCGAGCCAGGTGAGTTTTCATTCCCATTTTAAGGGGACTGATAGAAGAAAATGTAACTGGCTACTACATAAAACAAATCAAGTGTAGATATCCACAGAGGTTTCCTAGTGAGAACTTACTTAGGGTCTGAGAATCTGAGCTTACTTTACCCAGCAAGGCTGCATAAGGGGATAATTGGACCATAGGCATGGTTACCAGGTATTGGGAAGTATTGGCTGTATGGTATGCTTTTATCTAGTAAGGGGGAGGTCTTTTGCCTCATACCTTGGCATTGTTATAAAAAGGCCCTTTTAAGAGTCAGAAGGGGCCAGTGAATTTTGATCCAAGTCCTCCCAAAGTTGTCCTCTGTTTCTGTCTGTCTCCTCTCCACTATCTTTCTAGCCAAAAGTTTCTTATTCCTCTCTCCTCCTCATAGGAAACCTTTAAAAGGTAGGAGCTGACCTCCCACAATCAACTGTTACATAAAATTTCTATATAACCATTAACTATACTTTCACTATTTGATAGGAGACTATATTGGTTTGCTAATACATTTTGAATAATGGAGAACATGCAAGTGCTTAGGTAGGTTCTGGAAAAGTCGTTAACAATTTGGAAAACTCAATCAGATTGAAAATGTGTTCTTATTTTACAATGCCATCTTTACAAATATTTGTCTGTCAGTGTTTAATTGCCAGAAAATGGGACCTGTCAACATGCTTATTGAATTTGAGAAGTAAACCACCTTATTTGATAAATGTGCAGTTGTAAGTTTCCCATGCTCAATTTGTATCCTAATTAAATCCATAGTTTCAACTTGTATTGAGGGGTGTGGAAGAGCCTCAGGAGGGATTATTATGTTATAAATATTTTGTGAAGTGATTTCTATGGATTATTTAATAATCACAAGGAATTGACAGCTTACTATTTTATGTGTGAAAAAAGTACAGTGGCATAAAATTGAGATTCCTGTCTAGTTAGTAAAAGGGAGTATAGTTAGACTTAGAAACCATGCCTGCTTTAATCAAACCATGCGACTGCATCGCATTTACTATTTTCTATTTGTGGAGAATTATTCCAGCCTAGGATATAACATTTTAAAATTCAGCAAGAAAGTAAAACTCATAGACTCAGATATACCTGTGTTTAGGGTTCCAATTAAAGAATAATAGGCCTTAGCTTAGAATTTACATAACCTCTTATCTGGGTAATGGGCTTACTGTCTATTACACAGATAAAGTCTGCTGTGGCACCTAGCACAATGATTTACACAGAGAAACTGCCTTGGAAATGACTGCTGTCTATCAGTGTTAATTCAGTCATCCTGGCTATGGTGTCCATGAAGTTCCTTATTCTTCTAGATACAATGACATTCTTCACTTTTAACAAGTAAACTTTACTATTTATCACAAAACCTTTAATATATATGGCAATAACAGAGTCTGGAATTCTAGCAAATCTTAAAAGTCATTACTAAAATAGTAGCAGCTGCCATTTTGTTTGACACATTATTGTCTTTCATTGTTCTTTACATCATTGAACATTAAATGAAGTCTGGGTGATATCCCTCAATGATTCTGTGTGAAGCACACAGAAACAATTTCTGTTTAAAAGTGCTGAAGATCAAACCCAAGACTATGTGTCTGCTAGTTAAATGCTCTTTTTAGTGCATAACAAATACTTGAGAAAGGAGCAGAGTTTCAGACAATGCATATATATATATATATATATGTATATATATATATATATATATATATATATATATATATAATTCATGTATGTTCCTATATGTAACCTGCTCAGCTCAGTCTGTATCAGGTTAGTTGTATATATGTTTTCAGTTATGGCCATTTGGTATTGGATAAGCAATTGGTGTGCTATTCTCTGTAGTACTTTTATATGCAATTATTAAAATTTGGCTCATATTATGCGAAGTGTTTTTTTTTTCTAATTACATGGTACCTAATAGCATATAGGCCCTAATTCTCTAAAGAACTATAAGATAATGTAGAGACTGTAGGCAGAGCTTTCCTGTCCTGACCACCTGTTCCCAAATAACTGAGGAGACTTATATATTAATTATAAATGGTCAGCCACTATCTCAGGCTTGTTGCTACCTAAGTCTTACATTTAAATCAACCCATATTTCTTTTTTTGTTTTTTTTTGTATTTTTTTAAAGAAATTTTTTATTCATTTTACATACCAATCACAGATCCCCCATCTTCCCTCCTCCTGCCCCTCCAGCTTCCCCCCTCAACCAACCCTCCATTCCCTCCTATAAGAAGATAAGGCCTCCCATGTGAAGTCAGCAGAGCCTGGTACATTCAGGTCTATATTTCTTATCTATATTTTGCCATGCAGCCCAGGGCTTGTTATATCATTTTCTACATATACCGTATCCTTGGAAGCTGGCTGGCATCTTCTCTGACTCTGTCCTTCTTCTTCCCATCATTCTCCTAGTTTGATTTTACCACCTATAATTCCTGCCTGGCTATTGGCCAATCAGCTTTTTATTAAACCAATCTGAGTGAGAAATCTTTACAGTGTACAAAAGGGTTATTCCACAGCAAGGGACAAAATGAACCATTCACATTTTCCTCATATTACGAAGATGTAAGAAACCAGTGGTAAATCATTCATAGTTGTTCAGACATAGTCAGAGAGAAGTTCAAAGAAGAGCAAGAGCTGCTACATGCCTGTGCCTATAGCAAACACAACTACTTATAGAGAGAACCCCAGACAAGGGCTGCTGTTTGCCAAAAAGTTTCTTTCTCCAAATTATAAACAACTACAACGATAAAGCATCTCTACCTAAGGAAACTATTATGAAATTACTTTTTTTCATTTTTAATTTTAGGAGCTCTGCTCAAGAAGCCTTCTAGAAGATAGTGCATGAATTGTAATTTGAGTGCACATTACTAAAATGCACCTTTCCCAGATATTTTCTGGACACTAACCATTAGAAAAAAACATACCATTTTTAACCCAATCTGCTATTCTTTGTGTGCAGATTTTTCCATTTCTTCATTTTGTATATACAATATTTCATATTACATCAGTGAAGAAAACATCTATTTTTATGGGAAATATGTTAAAAAATTCATTACATAAGTAATTTTTTTCCTGTTTTTTTTTTTTTTTTTTTTTTTTGGAGCTGAGGACTGAACCCAGGGCCTTGTGCTTACTAGGCAAGTGCTCTACCACTGAGCTATTTCCCCAACCTGTTTTTTTTTTTCCTATTGAAGACAGCAAAAACAGAGTTTTTTTGGACTTGAAGGTACAAGAAATTGTGGTTAATTCTTGAGACCAAGTCATGTGGGTAAGACAGTAAGATCTAAACCAGAAGTAGCCATGGTGATGCTCCCATTAGCTGTTACCTCAGAACTGAAGCCACTCCCTTGAGATTGGAGTCTACCCATTTTTGTAGATCCTATCTATCATTAACTATATACTTAAGCTGAAATAGTTTATCTTTATGTGATTAATGCAGCCTTTAGCATCAGTTTCTTTTCAATACCTAGTCTATACTAAATCCACAGACAGAACTCACTGTGGTGTAGCCAATAGTCACACACATAGCATTATCAATATGCACTGTGTGAATGTACTTGTATTTTTAACTATAATTTGTGAATTCAACAAGAATATAAACTATGTTTTTCATAGTTGTATCCATGTATGAAATACTTAATATTTATAATTAATTACTGAGGTAATTTTCTCGAATCATAAGGTCACAAGCAGTTGATGAAAGACTCATGATTAGAGCCCCAGGTTCTGAATTCCCAATGCAGATCCACTCAGGCTTTCTTAACACAACAAACTGGAGTATAGCTGTACAACATGGCATGGTATCAAGAAGCAAAGGGCAACTTACACTTAATGTGAAGAGGAAGATAATATTGGTTCTCTCCATGCAGATTTTAGGAAATGTGCTTGGAAAATGACATTGAATTTAGAGCATCACCTAACTGCATAAACATGACAAGACAAAAAAGAAAAACAGAACATGTTAAGCAAATGAATGAAATGTCTTAGCAGAGGAATTACAAGGAGTCACATCTGAATTCTGCAATTGGCATGAAAGAAAAAAGCCAAGTGGTATATGAACAAGGTAGGGGGGAATTAAAAGTTATATCAAAGCTGAAAGCAAAATATTAAGCTGCTCTATGAAAGTCAGTTAAAAAATTTTATTATAAGCAATCTGATTAGATACAGTTTTGAAAGTCTGTTCATAGTCACTCTCCCAAACTGCAGAGAAAGGTAAGATGAACCTGTGTAGGTGATATTTTATTTGTCCTGAAATGTGACTTTATTAGTATGTTAATAAATAAAGTTGCCTAGGGGTCAGGGCTTGGCAGGAGTTGGAGAGAAAATCTCCAGCTACAGGTCAGAGCTAATAGCAAGCCATAGCAGAAGCCAGGCAGTGGTGGTGCACCCCTTTAATCTGATCACATGGCAGGCAGAGTCTGTGTGTTCAAGGACACAGCCAGCTTAGAGACACACGCCTTTAATCTCAATATCAACCATAGAGACATGGAGGTCTCTATAGACAGGCAGTGACAGGAGGTCATGTGGTTGGGTTTACAACCAATGAGAAGGCAGAACAGAAAGGCAATAAAAAGACAGACACACAGGAAGTAGGTCTCTTTCTCAGGGGAAGGACAGCAGTGGCAGCAGGTGGTAAGAAGGTGGCTTTAGTCTTAACTCTTAGCTACTCTGAACTCTTGGGCTTTTAACTCTGCATTTGGCTCTGTGTTTCTTATTTAATAAGACCTTTACATGTACACCTGTGTGAGAATCCTCACTCAACACTTTAAAGAGTTTTCTCATTTGCTAAAAATCAAGCAGCTGGAGTTAGAACTTAGTGGAGCATCTGCTTCCTAGGAGAAGGACTTTGTAGACCACCACTGTGCAATTCACCATCAGTAGTGGTTGAAGCTCTGAGGACCAACACATGAGAAAAGCATTATAGAGTAAGAGATACTGCCCTTGGAACATGAGTATTTTGCTAAAACAGGTCTATTCTATCTCATTTCAAAAAATAGTGATTCTAAGTTTGGATGTACACATTTTAACTTTTCATCAGAAATTGATTTTTTTTGTAAGTCATACTCTATTATTAGTGCATGGAGACAAGTTATAATGAAAACCTGAGACACAACATTCAGCAATATAAATAACTATACAGGTAAATTCATGTTTGTATAGATTTATAATGTTGTTAACTGGTAACTAGTCATGAACATTCTATAAGTAGATAGGTAGATAGGTAGGTAGGTAGGTAGGTGGGTGGGTGGGTGGGTGGGGGGGTGGATGGATGGATGGATGGATGGATGGATGGATGGATAGATAGATAAAGTACATTTGATTCCAACTGTTTTCATACACTCTTGGCATGTCATCACTCAGAACCTTATTGTTGCTTTTTATGCAACTGATTCTGTTCTTGTGATATGCTCTGAATTTTTACCTTTTCTAGGATGTCTCTAGCTTAGAAACTACATAAGGGTTTTCTGTTATCAACATTTAAATTCTGCCTCTTTTTTTTTTTTTTGAAAAATAGCAAGGCAATGTGAAGATAAGAAAAAAGAGTCACAATCCACTGGTAATTTTGATTTTTTTACTCAAACACAAGATAGAGTACAGTGCCAATTAATGCAATTCTGGGAGGGATGTTGTCATTCCAGTGTCCATGAAGACTAGAGACACAACCTTGAACAATTACATTTTATGTCTATTTGTGGGTAGTTTTCTTAACCCTGCAGAGCTGAGGAAGACTGAGGTATTGGCATAGATAATTTTGGAATGGGAGATTTTCTTTTCTCATTAGCATTGCCACATTGAATTCCCACCTCCTGGTTGGGAGCAGACTTTTGGACATCAGCCTAGGTGATGAGCATGAGGTCACAAAGCTGTCATTATTTTGGATGTCTATTATCAAACACGATCTTCTTGGAACCGTGTCAACACTGTTGAACTGAAGAGGGATCTGTTTAGCAGGCCCTTGCAGTTTGTAGCGACAGCTGTCAGAGCACTGTGTTAAGGCCCAGAGAACCGCAGGGCTGGAGAACAACATCCCCATTTCTTTTTGTTTGCCTCTCATTTTAGTTTATTTATTTATGGCTTGATTTTAATTTGAAAGTACAAATTCTAAATTGCATTTCATGGTTCAGAGCAGATAAAAATGGAGCTCAATTATTCTAAGTTTATTTATCATTTGTACCAATTGGATAAACTGGCATAGTCTACACTACTAAACCTCAAAGCAGAGATTTTTAGAACACTTTGTAATGCTTAGCAGATTACCTCAAACAAATTAATTTCAGGTCAGATGTGTCAGTTGCAATATGGGGAGCCTGTTTCCTCTAAGTTTCTTACTACCTGAAAAGGCTCAAGGCTTGTTTCCTTATCTTTTCCTGATGGAAATTTATCCTTTGGCTGTTTAGAGAATTATATAGCTGGGAGAGAAATTTAAAATGTACAGATATTTATATGTAAAATTAAATTAATTATACAATAAAAACTAAAAATAATCTATAATATAGGAAAATATTTAAATATATCTAAACACATGAAATTATAAAATAATTATATGCTACTATTAATTAATCTAAAGAAAATACAGGTTGTTAGCTGAGAGTGTAATATGGAGTAAAATAGAAAAAAAGGAATTTTCCCTTTTATTTAAAATAGGTTTTCCCTTCACATAACATATCCTAATTATGATTTACACTCTGTCTATCCCTCTAGGTTCCCTCCTCTCTCTCCTATCTGGATCCACACCTTTTATCTCTCATTAGAAAACAAACAGGCTTCTAAGGGGTAATAATAAAATTAAATATAATAAGATAAAGCAAAAACTAACACATCAGAACTGGACAAAACAAACAAACTGAAGGAAACGAGTCCAAGACAAGACACAAGACAGAGCCTGATTTAATTGCACAGCACACCAAGGAATCCCATAAAATTTGAATCAATAATATATAGGTAACAGACCTATAGCATGTAAAAAGGGAAAGAAAAATATATCAATAAAATAAAAAAAACTTAAAAAAAGCCCTAACAAGACATTGTTAGACAAGGAATCCCCCAAAGATAACTTGGAGTTCATTTTCTGTTGGCCATCTACTGGTAGGCGTGAAACCAACCAAGAAGTAGTTTGTTTTCCCAATGAGACTCCGTTGGAGGAAACTAAATTTTCTTTGGCAAGTAGCTATCAATTGGAAATTCTTTCTGGGTTGGAGACAGGGTCTGGGAGCATGCGCCTACTTTTCTTTTCATCTCTAGGGCCCCATTTGGTGGAGATCCATGCAGACCCTGTGCATACTGCCTCAGTCTCTGCATGTTCAGATGTGTGTCAATCACGTCATTGATTTAGAAAGCCATGTTTTCTTTATGTTCCTCATTCCCTCTGGCTCTTACATTCTTTCTGCCTTCACTTCTGTGGGTTTCCTTGAGTACTGATGGGAGGGAGTTTGATGGAGACATCTCCTTTCTGGCTGAGTGTTCCAAATTCTCTAACTCTGCATAATATCTGGCTGTGGGTCTTTGTATTTGTTCCTATCTGCTGTAGGAGGAAGCTTCTCTGATGATGGCCAAGCAAGGCACTGAACTATGAGTATAGCAGAGTGTCATTAGAAGTCATTTTATTGCTCCTTTTGTATTTCTTTTGAACAGTAGTATTTTGTTTTATCCTATGTCTCTGGGCTATCTATCCTGAGGTTCTTGGTTATCCAAGCAGTGTCAAATATGGATTCCATCTCATTAAGTAGGACTTAAGTCCAATCAGAATTTAGTTGGTCACTGCCACAAGCATTGTTTCTCTGGTATATCTTAAAAGAGGATCATTACTGTAGATCAAAGTGATTCTGGCTGTGTTGGTGTTTATGCTTCTCTTTTGGTAGCCTGCAGTCTACATTCCTATACCAAAGATGCTAGAATGTAGAGGTGAAGACTCTATGTAACCATCTCAATTCTCCATATTCAATGTGTAGCTGCTGTCTTCAGCAATGCAGCCTTGCCTATAGTTTGTGGAAAGGAACTTATTGTCTTGACAACAGCCTGGATTGTTTGGTGATTCCCCTCTCTCTCCTCTAGTCGACAACCAAACTAGATATATTCCAAACATGGAAGGAACTGAAAGCTTCAATTAGTGACAAGATAAGACCAGAGAGTTGTCTGTCTCTCGTAATTATTTGGCAATTTAATTTGGATTGTCTTCATACATGTGTATATTTTAGGATACTTCACTGTAAAAGGTTTCTGTACTACCTCTCAAATGGCCTGACTTTTAACTACCTTTCTCTGTACTCCCTCTTTCCTCTCTCCACAGTGAATCCCCATTCTAGCCTCTTCTCACCCTCATCAATCCATCTATCCATAACTATCTATTCTATTTCTCTTTCACATGGAGAGTGGGGATTTAAATGTCCATCCTAGTCCCTTTCTCTATACCTAACCTCTTTGATTCATTAGATTGTAGTTTGGTTATTACTGACTTACATCTAAGCAAATAGATACCATATTTGTCTTTGTGGCTATTGGTTACCACACTCAGGGAAATTTTTTTCACATTTCCATCCATTCACATGAAGATTTCATTTCATTATTTTTTTAATTACTGAGTAACACTCCATTGTGTAAAAGTAGCACATTTTCACCTTTTGAGGACATCTAAATTGATTCCAATTTCTGGCCATTATGAATATAGAAGTAATGAACATGGTTGAGCAAGTCTCTATAATAAAATGAAGTGTCCATTGGGGATATGCCCAAGAGTGGTATAGCTGGATCTTGAGATAGATTAATCCCCATCTTCTTGAGGAACTGCCACATGGGTTTTCCTAGTGGCTTTACAAGTTTTCAGTCCCACCAACAATGTGTGAGTGTTCCTCTTACTTCACCTCCACAGCAGCATGAGCTGTCTGTCATTTGTGTTAATGATCTTATCCATCATAAGGATAAGATAGAACCTCAAAATAGTTTTAATTTGCATGACAAAGGTTTTTGAACATTCCTTTGTGTTTCTTAGTGATTTGAGTTTTCTTTTCTGAGAATTCTCTATTTAGATCTGTACTCCATTTTTAATTGGGAATTTTCTTCTTGATATGTAGGGGGTTTATTTTGGTGTTGTTCTTTATGTCTTTTGGATGTTAGCCCTCAATTATATGTGTAGTAGGTAAAATTCTTCCCATTCTGCACTGTAGGCTGCCACTTCATCACTTTGTCCAAATGACTATGCCCTTTGCCATGCAGAAGCTTTTCAGTTTCATGAGATCCCATTTATTAACTGTTGATCTTAGTGCCTGTGCTAATAGTGTTCTGTTCAGAAAGTCTTTTCCTATCCCAGTGAGTTCAAGCCTATTCCCTACTTTTTCTTCCATCAGGCTGAGTGTACTTGGTTTTAAGTTAAGATCTTTGACCCATTTGGAGCTGAGTTTTGTGTAGGATGATAAATATGGATTTATTTGGATTCTTCTATGAAGCTGTCCAGTGTGACCATTTGTTAAAGTTGAAGTCTTTTTTCTAGTATGTGCTTTTGGCTTATTATCAAAATCAGCTGTCCATACATGTGTGGATTTCTGTCTGGGTCTTCAGCTCTTTTCCACTGATCGATGTGTTTGCTTCTATGTCAATACCATGCTATTTTTACTACTTTTGCTTTGTAGTACAACTTGAAATTGGGGATGGTGATATCTCCAACAGTTTTTCAATTATTCAAAATGGTTTAGGCTATCCTGGGATTTTTGTGTTTCCACATGAAGCTAAAAATTGTCCTATCAATATTTATGAAGAATTGTGTTGCATTTTGGTGGGGATTGCACTGAATCTGTAGATTGCTTTTGATAGGATGGCCATTTTTACTATCTTAATTCTACCAGTACATGAGAATGGGAGAACTTTCCATCTTCTGATACTTTCTTCAATTTCTTTCTTCCGTATCTTAAAGTACTTATCATACAAATCTTTCAATTGTTTGGTTCAAGTTACTCCAAGATATTTTATATTATTTGAAGCTATTGTAGAAGGTGTAGTTTCCTTGATTTCTTTCTTGATCTATTTGCTATTTGTATATGAAGGCATTTTTGGGTAGACAGACATTGAATTTGAACATCATCCTAATATCAACCCCATCAAAATACATGAGGTTCAATAGATGGCTTGAAGTTTAAGAGCACTGGATACTCTTTCAGAGGACCAGAGTTCTAGTCCCAGCACCTACATGGTGGCTCTTAACTTTCTGTAATTCCAGTTTTAGGAGATTTGAAGCCTTCTTCTAGCTTCTGAAAGTCCTGAATACACATGGTATACAGATATACATGCAGGCAAACATACATACACATAAGATAAATCTTACATTTTTAAAAATAATATACACATTTTTAGGTAAGAAAAGATGGTTCAGAAACACCTTAGAAAATATTACCAATGGATAATTATAAGTATTCATAATTCATCTGTTGATGGAAGTTTTTGTTGCACCAACAACTCCCAAATACCCAGTAGCCACTTCCCAAATTACCACACAGAAGCTTATATTAATTATAACTGCTCAGGCATTAGCTCAGGCTAATTTCTGACTAGCTCTTACACTTAAATTAACCCATAATTCTTATCTATGTTTAGCCACATGGCTTGGTACCTTTTCTCAGTTTGGCATTCTCATCCTGCTTCCTCTGCTTCTGGCTGGTGGCTTCTGACTCCACCCTTTCTCTTCCCAGCATTCTTAGTTTGGTCACCCCACCTATACTTCCTGCCTGGCTACTGGCCAATCAGCATTTTATTAAACCAATTTGAGTGACAAATCTTCAAAGTGTACAAGAGCATTATCCCACAACATTCATCCCTTTCTTTGCCTGCCAAGTTTAATATATACATTAGTTTGAATGAGAAACATCCCCAACAGGGCTAGATATTTGAACACTGATCCCCAGTTGGTGATGCTTTTAGGGGAGGTTCAGGATGTGTAGCCTTGGGAGAGGTAGCACATCATTTGGAGAGACTTTGAGAGTACATAGCTTTTCTCTATTTATAGTTTGCTCCCTTTGCTTCATACCTACGTTTGAGATACGATTTCTCATCTTCCTGTCACAATCACCACAACTACTTGCTGCTATGCCTCCCCACTGTAACTGAACCATAGGTCCAAATGAACTCTTCTTTTATAGATTGCTTTGGCCACTGTGTTTATCTTAACAGAAAGGTAATACAATACAACTTCAAAGGTTGGGCAGATTCCATTTCAAGATTTTGACAGACTCCTTGACCTACTTGGATAGGCTACAACTCCCAAACATTTAGTAAAGCAGGAAGATTATGTGTTGCTGTTAAAACATGTTGTAGATGTTACTATCTGTCACATTCTGTGTCATGGGTCCTGGAATCCTGACTAGGGGCAGTCAGGGAATGAATAAAAGACAGATACAGAACACAGTTACAGTGAGGTTGAGATCAGGCAGGGTTTATTCTATAGCTACTGCTCAAACCTAGAACCTCAGTATGTTTATTATATGAAGCATGGGGGGAGGGGGTTAGCTAGTTGTGGTAGGAGGTCCCTGTAAGGGAGAAGGTTCAAGCTGTAACATACACATGGAGGAAGCAATTTGCACACCATCTTCACGTCTCCATAAATGCTCACACCCAGATTCCAAGAAAAGCTTCCCCATTCCTCTTGAGCCTGACCCATATATTTAATGGCTTTACCATTTTTTAATGGGTCTTTGGCTTTGGAGTTCTTGACATGGCTGTGCTCAGGACCTCATTTACTCAGGACTTCACTCACTCAGGGCTTCCACTGCTCCCCACAATTAAGGTTCATACTCAATCGATTTTTAGAATAACCTAGTCTCTCCTGTATTGTCTGCATGTGCCTAATTCAGTTTTAAAAAATGGAAAAGCAGAGCTGACTTGTGGTGTAAGATGAATCATTTGTGGGCAGCAGTCCCAGATTAGTCCCTGGAGTCTCAGCTCATCCTTTCGGACTTGAGTTGAATGGCCATGGGAACTTCCTTGCAGTTAATCCTTTAATATTTGTACTCTGGATGAATTCTGACTGACTTGAATATTCAAATTTATAGGTAAGAAATGTGTTGATAGTTCTATAGGCATGTTAAGATATTTGGAGAGAAATTATTTGAAATAAGCATTAAACTACAAATGAGATTTGTAAATTTATTTTTTAATTGTCACAGTTTGTTTAACTTTTGGAAACAAATACCCCAACTTCACTGGCATAAAGCTTGGCAAAGGAGGACAATGAAAGCAGAATTCCTTTGTGGCCTTGGGAAAAGGCATTACTCCAAACCTCAGATCTGGCTTTAAGTCACAACCCTATGAATTCTTTGGCCTGTCTCCTCAGGCAGTACACAGAGCTTTTGCAAATCCAGCATTTTGCAATGTCAAATGAAGCTTGTGCTTTCTGTCCCACCCACCTGGGACTTGCTGTGAGCATTAAGAGAGCTTATAGAAGCCGGGATAAGCCAAAGCACATTGCTTAGCAGTCATGCTTTTAACAAAGTAAGAAGGGGAGTGACACAACAGCTTCAACTGTGATTTTGTGCTGGATGCTTGATCTACAGCTAGCACTGATCAACTCAGCACACCATAGGGGACACAAATGCTTTCTTCCTCTTATGACTTGCATGGATGCAAATTGCAGGCCATGGAGCAATGTTGGCATTACATGTGAAAGCACAAAAAAAGAGTGAACAAAAAGCCTGTAATCAAGCTGTATACTCTTTCAATTGTCTTTCTCTCTGAAGCATCAAAATTTATTTCCTGGAATATGAGGCATTTGATGATTAAGAGCATTTAAAAGTCCATCCTCAGAAAAATTACGTGAATTACAAAACTGTAGTCATGAGAACCAAGGAAACATGTACCCAAGGAAACACAAACAATGGATATATACAAAGATCATCATGAACAGTATACCAGATTGATAATTCTAGAGATTTCATTAGATAAATGAAGAATTAGGCTGTTCTAGTCTAAAGAAACTTTATATTAAGTTTTGTTTTCTGGTCAGAAAATAATGAAAAAAATTACTGGAAATCATATGAAGTTTTAGAATTATTAGTATATATAGGTAATACTAAAAATTCAAGGTGTTTTTCACTACAGTACTAAAGACAAATTAAAATGTAAGAAATAGAAAAATAAGGCTATTTTATTTTGCAAGGAAACTACAATGTATATGGTGGGAATTTGAACTCAGGTACTCATATTAATGTTTGCACAGCAAAAGCTCTTACTCATTAAACCATCTCCCCAGCTACAGGTTTTATATTTTCAATACTTCTAAAATGTCCATTCCTGGCACACAATAACTAAAACAAAATAAATTCTCATTAGCAGCCAACCTTAACCTCATTCACGTTTGGGGTCCTTTGGACTTAGCCCCTGCTCTATTATCACTCATCCTAATAATTTACTTATTGTGTGGTTTGGTATGTTCATTCACTTTATGATATGAAGTAGGTCTTTTAAATTTTGTTTTAAATGCTTTCAGGGATTGCTTTTTTAGATTAAATGATGCACTCATTTTACTATGGTGGAGCTTTGTCCCTCTTGATCTCTACTTCTGAACTTACAGTCTTTTCTTAATGGTCCCCAATGGTCCTAAGAGTGCTCAATATGCCTTGTTCAATTACAAATAAAGTTAATGTGATGGAAATCATT
Source organism: Peromyscus leucopus (assembly GCF_004664715.2). Lineage (NCBI taxonomy): Eukaryota > Metazoa > Chordata > Mammalia > Rodentia > Cricetidae > Peromyscus > Peromyscus leucopus. Next base: position 110,547,509 of record NC_051063.1, read on the forward strand.
GTTTTACTCATACATTGAGAAGTATAGAGAAGTCAAAGGCATGGCAATGTTTCCTTTATAGACTGAGTTAGAATGCTGTGCAAATTTTATTTTGATATACTGACTCTTTTATATAACTTGGCAATTACTAGGATGCTAAGATGTTAAAATTGTCATAGAAATAACCAGGGTCACCTGCTAAATGATAAGATATAGATTAGAACTTTATCATCCTGATCTTACTCTCTTGTTACTTCTGAAAGCTTGTGTCATCTCTGATTTTTCTCCATAAAATGGTTGAGGCAGAAATAGAATGATGAATGTGAGAGTCATATATCATTCCTTAGTTAAAAGTGTGCATTTAAATGTACTAAGAGGGAAATAATGTAACATATATATGTATTTCTTATATAAACACCAAGCTAATTTTCAATATTGTAGATTAAATCATAAACAGGCTCATGAGGTTACTCTGTCAGTGTAGCTTCAGTCTAGACATCTTATACTATGTTGTACCATTTAGAACTAAAGAACCCCTCAAATGTGTATTTTTGCAATTTTCCTTATGGTCTAAGAAAATATTTTAAAAGGGCAGAACAAATTGTTTAAAAATAGAGAAAAAATATTCAGTTTATAAGGCTAGGACATATAGAGAGCATAGTAGAATTTTTAAAAGCAAACCTTCTTTAGAAAATGGAAATAATATAAATAATGCATGGGTATGTTTTTCAAATACGAACAGCAATAAGAATAATTGGACACAGTCCATAATGGGACATAGTCATCGTGGCCAAGTAAACATAAGTTGCAATGAGCTACATGTGGCTTTGAATATTTTACACAGCCTATGAGATATTTCCTATCTCCTTTATTTCATCTACATATTAATGACTTTTTCAGTATTTTAATAAATATTTACCTGAATGTTTGTTATGTGCTATACTATGTACTAGTGCTTTACATTGAGTTGAAACATAAACACCAAATAGTGATATGGAACTTAGTTTATTCCAGTCAGAAAAGAACAAAGTAATGATATCAAATATATATTTCTAGTAGTGCAAATTTTTTTTTTTTTTTTTTTTTTGGTTTTTCGAGACAGGGTTTCTCTGTGTAGCTTTGTGCCTTTCCTGGAACTCGCTTTGGAGACCAGGCTGGCCTCGAACTCACAGAGATCCACCTGCCTCTGCCTCCCGAGTGCTGGGATTAAAGGCGTGCGCCACCACCGCCCAGCGTAAATTTTTGAATATAAATAAAACACATGAATTTATAAAATGATCTATTCCAGAGAGCTGAGGAAGACTTTTTCTAGTATTTGTATTTTAGCTAGAATCAAAATAGAACAGGAGCTTATTAGATGAAAGGTGATAAAGAATAATGGGGGACCAAACACTTTATAAGCAGTATATGTGAACTATAGAGAGCAAAGGCACAGAGGAGTTATGGATGAGTTCCCATAGTGGGCTCAATATGAATCCAATCACATTTTTAAATTTTAAAAAGATGGCCATAGCTACAGTGTGCACACATAGTAGAAGAGACAATCATAGAGTAGACAATGCAACCAGAAAACTCAAGGAGGCGCTCAGACAATAGATGGTATGTGCTTGGATTAAAATGATATGATGGGACTATGATAAAACAGAAATAGTACTTTTTATACTGTATGGGCTTTAAAGATAAAATGAAGCCACTGTAGAAAATGAAGAAGAAATAACATGACAGAGTAGATTAACACAAATTTCAAAGACAGGTTCAGCCACAGAATCACACATGTAACAAAGTTCAAACTGTATCAGAATCAATTTTACAGACAAAATACATAAAATAGACTGACATTTTAGGTGGGAGTGCTTTGAAAAGATAACAGCAGTTAGGAGGTATAGTAATTGGTATCTAGAAGAGAAGGAGTGGGGTTGTCCACGTGTAAAGCAGTGGGAAATACACTGGGATAACATCTGTGGAAATAAAGAGGAATATCCATAGATTGACACACCAGCTACTCCATGGAATTGAAGAAGAGGTCTATATGGTGATATTTTATTTGTGCTGAAATGTGATTTTATTTGTATGTTAATAAATAAAGGTGCCTGGGGGTCAGAGTTAATAGCAAGCCATTTAGCAGAAGTCTGGCAGTGGTAGCACACGCCCTTAATCCCAATCACATGATAAGCAGATATCTGTGTTTTCAAGGACACAGTCAACATGGAGACACAGGCCTTTAATCTCAATACCAACCATAGAGACCTGGAGGTCTGTATAGACAGGCAGTGACGAGGAGGTCATGTAGTTGGGTTTACAACCAATGAGAAGGCAGAACAGAAAGTCAATAAAAAGACAGACACACAGGAAGTAGGTCTCTTTCTTGGGGGGGGAAGGACGGCAATGGCAGCAGGTGATAAGAAGGTGGTTTTAGTCTCAACTCTTAGCTATTGCTCTGACCTCTTGGACTTTTAACACTGCATTTGGCTCTGTGTTTCTTATTTAATAAAACCATTCATAATTACAGTTTAGGGTCTACACATAAGGGATAAATTGAAAGTACCTGGTCTACATTAAATTCCATTCTACTCAGTCTTGACAGAACCATAGGCCTCTCTTCACCTGCATTTCCACAGGCACAAAAATCATGAGATAAATTCATTTTCTGCTTCACAATTCTAAAATTCTGTGAGAACAATTCATTTTCTTCTAAGAAAAGATTTATAAACATGTCACCAATTCATAACTTATTTTCTTTCCTAAGGAATTTTATAAGACCTCCTGACTCTTACAAGGATAAATGCCATACCAGTTGTTATAAGAAGAGAAGATCAATTAGTTACTCAGGAGGCTTGAGGTTCTTTTATAATTAGTATGAATGGATAGTTTTTATATGTGAACAGTGGTGCACAGGTGTGAGAGATTTATACCATTAGTGAGAATGGCAAAAGATAACTGTGTTTTAACTTTTCATGATGACACAAGCTCTCTGATCTCATCACCAATTTATTATTTAAACCTGAGAAAATGAGCTGCTCAAATTCAGGAACAATTTATATCTTTATAATGAGATAAGCCAATTGGGTACAAAAAGACATTTTGGTATTTTCAGTCACCATCATTTCAAAGAAATTTTGAAGAGTAGTCAACATGACAGTTGTCATCATCCTATACTCTCAGTTATCAGTTATTCATGAGTAGAAATTAATATTCAATATCTACTTCTAGGAGAACCAAAACATCAGTTCAAACTCTGCTGTGCTAAAAATAATCACATATCCATGAAATTCGCTGCTGGTGCTATTGGACCTGATGCATTCATTCTCTACTATACTCCCCTGTTGTGCATCATAATCTCTGAAACATGTTCCATCCTTTGATTATGTGGAACAAAGGTCTTCCAGACTGAGGTATAACTTGGGGGTAAGAACAAATCAGTATCAGAAAGATTCATGGGTGCTATAGGTCTAAGCAGCCTATAAATCCAAACATAAACCACCTTAGTTGATGAAGTCAGATAACTGCTTTTTTGGTATTAACATATGTACACTTTTCAGGTGAATTTCAAAATATTTCTTCTTTAGTTTATGAGGATCACTTTATACTACCAAAGACTACTTACTTAGATAGGGAAACAAAAACATGAAAAGTTTCTGTATATTTTTTTCTGTATATTATTTTCTATATGATCCTGGTCCTCTTAAAATCTCAGCAGGCTTTAATATTAATGTACTCTACCAGAGTGTGGTACCAGCAGCTCACAATGATATATATATATATATATATATTATAGTTCATACATAGTATTTTATATGTGGCTTGTATTCCTTCCTAAAATATCATGATTAAGAAAAATACACTTCATTAAGCATTGATGGAATCCACTTTATTAACCCCTTCTTTCACAGATAATGTCTGTAGTCAGAAGTTTTCTTGTGTACCGCCTGTCCCACAGCTGCTTGGACAAGTAAACACACAGAGGCTTATATTATTTACAAACTGTATGGTCTAATTACTTAGGCTTTTTTTCTATCATTCATATATACATACATACATATATATATACATATATATATCCTATATTTCTATATCATATTCCCCTTTCTTCTTTTAGAAATAGATTGACTATGACCAATAACAATTTGTAACCAACATCCTAAACAAAGACAAACATCCATAATCCAATGTTTTGGGATTGTGGGTGTAGTGTTGTAGGCTACTTCCTGCTGATAGGGGGTGCTGGTAGTCTTATGGGGATTCTGAGAAAATTTGAAATAATGGTCAAGTCCTGGGGAGACTGGCTATAACCTTTGTTGATAGGTACCATTTGCTAAGGTTCAGGAGGTCTGGCTTGATCAAATCTGATCCATCTTAACCTGGAACAAATCCATAGCCTCTTGCTTCTTGTGGAAACAAAACTAGAGCCTCCTTTCCAAAGCAACATATCTTTACATGCAAATTTTGAAGTCAAGATTTCTTTAAAATATGCATATTGGTTTAACACAGCAGCTTTTATAATCAAATGTCTCTGCAGTTAAAAAAAATCCTAAAGACAACACAATTAAGACTCTCTGCATAATATCCATCATTACATGACTTAACTTTCATATTACTTTCACTGTCACTTTAAGGACTTTGTTTTTTTAAAACTATTTATTTTTTTATATAACTGTCTATATTCATTTTTTCTCTCTTCCAAATCTATGTATATTTTTATACATTAAGTAAATCATTTAGAGGTTTATTCTATCTGAATCTGTCTCATTGTGAATCTATAATCCTTCTCTACTAGGAGAGATTTTAAACTGCTAAACTGCATGTTTAGGATTGAAGTGGCAGCCTTGGCTGCTGACTCCACCCATTTCAGCTTTTCAACTTGGCAGAGGTAATTCACCTTTAGCTCTGAGAGATATGCTCTCCACTGACTCTGGGAGGCAGTGGGTCCATGCTTCTATCCAGCAGCATGTAGCCCAGAAACCCTTTTTTTTTCATACTAGCAAAGCTAAATCTACCACACAGTGCACTGTGCTGCTTTGGAGTTGCCACTGTGTACTGCAGCAGGAATCCGCCATGCTGCTTAGCTTATAGCAGCTGACAGCCAGCCCATCTCACAGGCATCTGTTGGGAGATGAGTCTCTACACTGCTACTGGCATGAGACTGTGAGACTAGGAAGCCTCCTAGTGTGGCTCTGTTTCTGTGCTTCAGAATCTTTAAGCTTTCCTAGGTCTCTGTGGATCAATGCTCAATAGTGAGCGATAAATGTAGTCAGAAGTTTTCCTGTGTCCTGCCCGTCCTGCAGCTTCTTGGACAAGTAAACACACAAAGGCTTATATTATTTATAAACTGTATGGCTTAGCTACTCAGGCTTCTCTGTAGCTAGCTCTTATATCTTAAATTAACCCATTTCTATTAATCTATATTTTGCCACATGTTCTGTGACTTACTGATTTGCTGTCTATCTGCTTGGATTTCCACCTGCCTCTAAGCTGCCTTGCCATAGGCCAATGCAGCTTTATTTATCAACCAATCACAGCAAAACATATTCACAGCATACAGAAAGACATCCTACAGTAAATGTCTCTGGTGTTATATTTACAAATCATAGCTTGGTGTAATGGTTTGTGTCAACCCCAATATGAAGGAGACACAAAAGGAACACTGCAAGTTCAAGAGCAGTTTTGGTTACATAGTAAGTTCTAGACTACTTTGTGCCACAAAGTGTAAAGTTGTGTCAAAAATAAATAAGTAAATAAGAAATTATATATTTACATAATTGATTAAGTGATCACCATCTCTATACTTTTGTAATTAAACCATTATATATATATATATATATATATATATATATATATATATCATTTTGTTAGAAATTTCACACTTTCATTCATATATTTAAGAACCATGTTACATCTGGAAGTAACTTTTTAAATGCTGTATATTGTTTATATATATAAAAATTTGCATGTAGCATGTGAATGTCCTGTTGTTTCAACTGTCTTTAAAATGACTATGTTTACCCCATGTGTTGCCTTTGCTCCTTATCAGAAATCTTTTATTACATGATTTTTTATATATCATTCTATTTCTAGGATCTATTTCTATATCCATTTATCTATTTCTTACATATTTCTGAAGTACACATACTTGTATATTATATATGTGTTCTCTTCTAAGTATATGCCTATTTCTGGACTCTGTATTACTTTTTCTGTTCTGATCTATTTGCATTTGTATCTCCTTTAATCAACATCAAGCCTTCAAGTCAAGATAGTAGTATCAGTCCTGCAAACTTGTTCTTGAATATTATATTGGCCATTTTTATCTGCTTCTTCCTATTAATTTTAGAATGACATTTATGATATCCACAATATATCTTGCTAGCATTTACTTCTAATTATATTGTAGCTATAATTTGTACTTGAGATAACAGACATCTTGAAACCAATGAAATTTCTATTCATGAACATGAAGTAACTTTCTATTTATTTAATTCTTTGATCTCTAGTTTTCTTTCTGAATATCATGAACCCATTTACTAGATTTATACCTAAACATTATATTTGCTAATATAATTACCAAGTGTCAAAATCAATTGTCCAAGGCTGATATGTAAGAATTCATTTAACTTAGCCTTCTAAGATCTTATCCTGAACCTTTTTATGATCACTCATTGGGGCCAGAATTTTGGCAATTCTTTTGGATATTCTATAGAGGAAATGACATTATCTGTGGGTAGTTGTATTTATTCCTTCCCAATCTGTATATCACTATGCTTTTATAGTTTGGATAGGAAATGTCCTGCAAAAACTACTGTGTAGAAAGTTTGTTATTTAAAGTGGAGCCTTTGGGAGGTGAATTGATCATAAATGTTCTGACTCATAAACTAATCGATTAATGGATTCACAGATTTGCAGGTTTGGGGAGAGCAGATTTGTTATAGGAAATTCTGTCCTTCTCTGTTTCCCAGCTACCATAAGCTGATCACATTTCTTCCACCACATGTGCTCTCCATGATATAATGTCATGACATAGTCCCCAAATCAACCTAGTCAAGGTACCACTGCCTGGCATTGCTGGCGTCCTGACCCAAAATAAACTTTCCTCCTTTTAAATTGTTTATCTAAAGCATTTTGTCAAAGCAATACAAATTTACTAATATATCTGTTTCATTGCAGTAACTAAGACTTCACATTTAATGTTTTTAAACATATATTTACTTATTTATCTATTTTACATCCTGCCTGCAGTTTTCCTTCTCTCTTCTCCTCCTGTCTCTTTCCCCCCAACTCCGTCTTTTTCCACCCACCAACATATTCCTCCTCCATTTCTGTTTAGGTACAGGCAGTTCTTACTTGTTAAAAATAAGGACACCAGGAAATTTGAAGGCAAATGGATGGAATTAGAAAAAAAAAATTCATCTTGAGTGAGGTAACCCAGACCAAGAAAGACAAACATAGTATATAATCATTCATAAGTGGATATTAGTTGTAAAATAAAGGATAACTATGCTATATTTAATTTTAAAAAAGAATACTATCAGGGGACATTTTTTTCATTTCTGAGTGGATAAGTTCCTCTTTTCTCACCACAATATATTATGTTAAATGTAAATTTATGAATATTCCTTGTGAAATATGGAGGGTTCCTCTATTCAAAGACCAATGTAATATTTAGTAGACATTGAAAGTTTTGAAGCTTTACAGGCACCTATTGAGATTAGCATGGTTTCTCATTTTAAGTGGAATACATTACTTTTCATATACTGAATCAACTTTGGATACCTAGGAGTATCAATGTCATCTTATATTCCTATTTAATTCATTTTATATATTATCAAATTGGATACATCATTTCATTGATGATTTTTACTCTAAATTTATGAGATATATTTGATATTGCAGTTTCCTTTAATGCCATTTTTGTATGGTTTTAGTTCATAGGCCACCACCAGGTATATATAAGGTACGCAAACATACTTGCAGCAATAATACATAAGATAATGACAGTAAGAAAAAAGAAAGATGCCACATAGTCATCTTAATTTATATGGAAAATTATTCAACATATTTTAAATTCATAATCAAAATTAAATCATGTATGTATAGAATAATGTACAAAATTAAATCATTATGTACTTAATAAAATCCATTCATTTAGAGTATGCACCTAAGGCTATATTCAATGGTGAAAAATCTTAAAATCTTTTTGACCAAGGTTCATTAGAAAGCAAAGTCACTGACTCACAGTACTCCTGTCAGCCTAGTGGTGGAAGTACTAGCAAGAATAATCAAACAAGAAATAAAATTATCTTAATTACAAAGGAAGAAGCAAAATTATTTTTATTTGCAGATTATATTATCCTAGGTATGGAAAACACAAGTTTTTGAATATTCTATTCTGCTCCTTTTCATGTCATGGTATCATGTCATTGCTCTTTGTGTTTCAGGTTGAGGTGTTTCTATAAGTACATACCCCTGTTCTGAGGTTCTTCAGGCACATTCAGTAGATTCCAAGACTAATTTCTATTACAGTTGTTTTGATTTTCATTAGTACTCTGGTTCTGTCTTGGAATTTATTTCTCTGTGGTTACTCTGTCCATATTTTCTTGTATGTCAGCTACTTTATCCAAAGTGTTTAGCTTATTGAACATTCTTTTCCATTTCTAGTTCTATAATTCTAACGTATCTACCAGGTTAGGTTGTTGTGCCTGGATTCACATTTAAATTGAATTGCAACTTTTTTGTTTTGTTTTTGGAGCTGGGTTTCACTGTGTAGCCCTGGCTGTCCTGGAACTCGCTCTGTAGACCAGGGCAACCTCAAACTCACAGAGATCCATCTGCCTCTGCCTTCCAAGTGCGGGGATTAAAGGTGTGCAATACCACTGCCTCACATTTTAATTGAAAGCAGATGTCTTTTGCAATTTATTTTCTGGTGGCCTGTCATGATATGCTAGAGTACATGAACTTGGAAATGACAAGGTGAGGCATGATGGGGAGCAAGTATTATATGCTTCTATGATTAGGCAGTCTTTCAGAGAGGTCAGATCTTTGCAGTATGAACTTCACAGGGACTGTTTAGTGTTCCTGCCCAACTTAAATGTTAATAGAATGTGCAGACATGGCTGTTGTAGGGTGTTTCCCTTCTCCCAACAAGAAGGTTAAATTATGAACTGACTTCTCACCATGTGAGGATCAAACTCTAGGTAGAGTTGTATATTTTCACTCCTCTTGGTCAGTTAGACCTATCAAATTAGGCTCGGTTTCATGAGTTTCTCCTAACAGTGGACCTTTAGAACAGATTATTCTGACACATTTCAAAGTGGTCCCTTTCCTTGCTTTCCATGCATGTGCAAATGCATGCACGTGAGCACACACACACACACACACACACACACACACACACACACAGATTTTTATCTGAATTTTATCCTGAGAACTAGTTCATGTAAGTAAAAGACATAGCTCCACCTGTGACTGAATGTCTTTTTTGATTTTATTTATCAAAATTGTAAATGTAGAGTCTCCAATAATTTGCCGGTACTATCTGAATGGTTCCCATGGCAATGTCTACATGTCAGTGTGCTCTGCAAATGATTATGCCTCACTCTCAATTGTCTCTCTTCTCTGGTATGCAGCCATCTGCCTTGTCTTCTCATTTATCTTAGTACAAAGAACTTCTTTTTCCTCAGCCTGTATATTTCTTTAATTGTTAAGATGAAATGATGTCTCCCAAGCTATTTGAAAAGTTAAATACAATGCCAGGCCCAAATAGCCTGATGTGGTATATTATTTTGACTTGAAAACACCTGAGACACAGTAGTTGTAGAAAATCTAGTCCTAATCATAGCAGGCCATAAAGATTCACTTGGGAAAGTTGCCTTCAAAACAGGAGGGTAAGAAAACAGCACTTATTATACCAGACTGAGAGTCAACGCTCAATGGAGATAACTGAATGCAATAAATCATTCTCTTCATGCTTACCCTCTACTAGCTCTATACTGCATATATATGTATTTCTTTGTTTTCATATATATGCATATATATAAATATCATATATATATTTATTAATGACTCTTCTATTTATTACCATATTGTCCAAATCCATGTGTGTAAGTATATGCATATATATGCATATATATCTCCGTGTATAGAGATTTACATGTGTCTGTTGATGCCTTTATGTAGAGTAGTCAGAAGAAAACTTTAAGTGCCACTCCTGATGTGCCTTCCACTTTGTTGCTGCTTTTTAGACATGGTCTCTCTGGAACCTATTTTTAAATAGGCGAGGCTGGCTAGACAGCAACTCCAGGGATTTGCCTTCCTCTGCCTCATCAGTACTGGAGTTACCGGGGCTTGCCCCCATGCCTAGCTTTTGTTTATTTTTTTAACCTGAGTTTAGAAGATTGAACAAATGTCCTCAAGCTTGCACACCTAATCACTTTACTAAATGAACAATTTCACCAGCTCTCTAAATTCTTTTTATAGTGTCATATCTTCAAATGTTTATTATTCTTTGTAAGTTATAAAAGAATCTTGAGCTAAGGGATTTCTTTAGATTTTATTCCTTTGTGAAAATCCCTATGTGCATATAAAATAAAAATGGGTACTTTTCTCTCATTAATCTGGCTTTCATTGGTTTGTTTTTGGATCTGGCTAAAGATCTTAGTTAAAATCAGAGAATAGTGGAGGCAATTGTCACCCTCCACTATACTGCATAATGAGATACCAGAATCAGACATCTGGAGGAACATTTACTTATAGATGTAATTTATGTTGAGGTGAGATTTCACTATACAAGTTTCTGAAATGCATAGGATCCAGTGATCTTGTTGCCTCAAGCCTTCTAGTCTTTTGAGTTTGGACAGCCAACTTTTTTGTACATTCCTATTGCAAGCATTTTTTATTTATTTACAGACCACCAAATATATCAGTGAGCTCCCAATTCCTTTAACAAGAAGTTTGAATCCTATAATGTGACAGCTCTTGCCCACTCTAATGGGGACTTTTCTCTCTAACTTCCATTCCTCAAACTTTTCTCTCATGAGACCTCCAACGACTTATGTTCATACTCTGCTATATCACACTTTGGGGTTTTTGATGATAGAATGTTTAAGATCACATAGTATAGAGCTTCACACACTCCATGGATGAAAGCAATGTGAAACCATCTTTATTTCTAGGTAGAAACATGTAGGCTTACTTCTATGCACCCGTCTCTTTTCAAAAGCATCATGTCTTCACAAGGTGCTTGTCAAAATACTAGACTTTGGAGTTCATTGTCTTGGAGATACAATCGCTGTGGTACCCAGATATATTTGAATACATGCCCCAATGTGTTACACATTGGTGACATTCACTGAATTATGTCTGAGAGAATTATTATACAAATTGAAAGTCACTTTACTAATAATTGGCTTCAGTACAACACTGTGCATCACTTGTTAGTAATTTCACAGGCCAAGGCCATTTCCTTTATTTCCATTTTACAATATGGACTCTGAAAACCTAACAACAAGTTTACTTTTCAATAGCTGAATTGCATCAATTTGGCAAACTTATAATGGGTTTGTTTTATTCATCACCTTGTTTTATTCAGCATCTTCAGTTGTAAATTCTTTTCATGGGGTTTCTATGGCTTAATGATAACCAGAAATGACTCAAGCAGTTAAAGAATTCACTTCATTAGTGCAGAGTGTGCTAATTTGCATCACAAAACAATTCATTTAAATACAGAAATCTGCTCTGCATGTCTCTTCTTCATGCCTAGTATAATTGCACCTTTATTAATGCAAACTCTCAAGGTATCCATCTTACCTTTCTTGTTCTCCACCTGTCAGGGATGGTGAAGACCAATACTGTTTTTGATGTTTTAGTGCAGAGGGACCAATGGAATATAGTTAAAGATGTTCTTTAATTATACAGCCTTCATGTTTTCAGTAAAATAAAAGTTTCGCCTCAATGACCACCATCTTATAATGGCAGGAACATAAAAGAGACATGAGTTTCAGTCCTGTTTCCACTACGTTATTTTTTTAACTTCATGTATATTCTGCCCATCTCTTCTTCTTTTTTCTTTCCTATTCTCCTTCTGCCAGGTTTTCAAGTGAAGATGTTATGAAGGTATAAGCAATGATTATTAATAAAGGGTATGATGATTTTATGGAGATGCCTGTGCCTTAAATTAAGCAGACCTAGAATAAAGTTCTCCCCGTGTGCTATCTGCATAATTTAAAGACACTTCTTATTCAGTGGGAAAGTATCAGAAGATGGCGAATATGGAGATAAATATATTGGGAATTTGGAGCCCTCATGAACGAGATTAGTGCCCTAAAGAAAAGGTCTCTCTCTCTCTCTCTCTCTCTCTCTCTCTCTCTCTCTCTCTCTCTCTCTCTCTCTCTCTCTCTCTCTCTCTCACACACACACACACACACACACACACACACGAGAGAGAGAGAGAGAGAGAGAGAGAGAGAGAGAGAGAGAGAGAGAGAAATAACCACGTTTGTCTCTGTCTGATTTTGCCATGTGAAGATACAATAGAAATTAATCTTCTAAAAACCAGAAAACATACCCGAACAATTGGCTTTGGAATGATGAACACAAGAACAGATCTGCCTGCACATTTACATTGCAGTCAAATTGATTTCTAAATCTTATACCCAGAGATCTAGAGTGCTTTTCTCACTTGGTCATCTAAGCTTTTTTTTTTTTTTTTTTTGCAGTGGGTAATATAGAGAGGCACACTTGATCAAAATGATTAGAAGAAGAAACTTAATTTCACCCTAAATGAGACATTTTTTATGACCCCTATTTCAAGGCTCATGGAACATTGCTGAAGAGGAGGCAGAAAGAATGTAAGAACTGGAGGATGAGAAGGAGTGTTGTGAAATCCTTATGTCTGGACATGACATAGCTAAGTCTTTTGCATAACATTAGAAGAGAATGTGGTGTTAATGGGCATTCCTTGAGGAGGAAAAGGATTGGTCTGCATGTCCAGGACCTGTGTCAAAGTAAAGTTCACAGAAAATACTCACTCTAAGTTTGGTATAAAAATGCTCAGTTAACAGTCAGTATTAACATGTTACTTTATTTTTCCATTCATGTGGTAGTTAATTGCATTATGACTTATAGTTTCATGATGTCAAAATTTTAGCTTCCAAATTTCCAAAATGGTAATACAGAAATAGATTATGTATAAAATATTATAGACTCGAGTAAAATTGTATGCCAAACTATGGATATAATAAGGGTTAGCATGAGGTGATAGAGGCTAGATAGAGGTCATGCAGTAGAGTAGAGTTTTCACAGAATAAGATCATCAATGAGAATGGAATGGTGGTATTTGGTTATATTGGGTCTATGATATTAACAACTTCACAGGTAGGTATTTCTTTTTTATTTACTTCCTTTGCCAATAGACAGTTCAAGAATTATCTTGATTCTTCTTTATCATTTATTAAGCAGGTAGTCAAAGAGAGCAACACTAAAGGAAGATAGAAGGAAAATAATGGGTTTAGGCAGGGCAAGCATACTAGACTTCCAAAGAGATAGTGGAAACTCAGTGCAGTTAACTATGAAACAAACAAAAACTTACTCACGAACCTGGTTGTATAAAAAATCTAAAATATCAAATGCTAACTTTGTTATGTAACAGATTTTGCAATCAAGAATTCAAAGTTGAGAGTTCTCTACACTTCCCCTCATTATCACCCTTTGTGCTAATGCTTTCCACTGACAGGTGCTACAGGTGCAGATGTTTTGGCACCAAACAGGTAAGACTTTTGCCAGAAAGATTTACCACACAGCATGACTCTCGGCCTCAATCAGGCTCCAATCTTGAGTCTTAATAAGTTTTTCTTGTTGTAAGAATTCTCAACTTATTTTTAGGGATGAGACCCTAATGTAAATGATTCCCTCCTGTTTAAGCAGAACTAGTGACTTGAGATTACAATCAACATTCAAACTTCTCATATCTCTCATCTTTTTACATAATTATTCTAGGACCAACTTAGGCTGTAAAATGCTACTATGCCTGATGTAGTGTCATGTAACAGGAAGTTGTTAAATTGTTTAAATATAGTTCACATAATGTTTCACACAAATATAGGGCTTTAGAAAGTTCAGGTTGCAGTCTATCTCTATGAAAAAACTGTTAGAAATCTTGTAACAGCTGTTTCTTCATAAGCAGGGAAAACAGACATTGTGAACATTTTATCATGCATGGTTTCTCTTTGTTCCCATAAAATTTTTCTTTATAAAGTTCCTTTGGATATACCATGTATATATGCATAGAATCATTTTCCCATTCCTAGTAACCAAATGACTAGCACTGAGCTGTGCAGTACATTCAGAATAGGCTTTTAGGTGCAAAATCATAACAATACTCCCAAGGGTAGTGTACTGGTGAGAAGGTTCAGCAGAGTAAAATGTTTGCCCTAAGACTGACAATCCTCAGACTGGTCTCTGGAATCTACATAGTGGAAAGAGAAAATGACTTCTACAAGCTGTCCTCTGGCATCCATGAGGCTGTTATGGTGCATGCATGCCCACACACATAGACACACACACACACACACACACACACACACACACACACACACACACACACATATATATATATATATATATATATATATATACTAAAATAAGTAAGTTTAAAACACACTCATAAAAATATATAGTTTCTGGCAAGTGTAAGTACTTAAGGGAATTGCTTCTTTCCATCATCTCCGATCCTATCTTGGAACACTAGTGGCAGCCATGGTGGAGGCTCTGGTCAGAGATCTTCCCAGGAGGCTTATGTCTGCAGCTCAGATGCATAGAATTTTTCATGGAGACACTTTTTAAAAGCACCAGATTTTACATACACACACACACACACACACACACACACACACACACATTGTGCTTTCTATAACTGACCTCATATTTTAAGCATCCATTATGTTGTTTGAGCAGATGCTAATTATTCAGCAAAACAAAACCTTGATTGAGATTTGGATCCTAACAGGATCTGTTCTCTTACACTATGACACTGAGTCTACATTCTTATAAACTCCCAGAGAATACAAATTCTTGGTCAATTATTTAAAGATTCTCTGTAAATCACAATTTTAAAAATGGATAAAATATGCATCATGTTCACAGACTACAGTGAATAAAAGAGATTGTAACATGGAAGAAAATCAACACAGACACACACAAAAATAAACAGCTTAAGAAAAAAAAAACACAAGCCTACAACTTGCAATCACAACATGGTCATGGAGACAACATTCTGATGGAAAATGAATACTCCAAAAGTGGGTAGAAAAGGGAGCTGGAGCTACCCAGGCACAAGGACCAGTGTTTGGATCTTGAAAATAAACACCATGGCAAGGTGAGCATAGTGCTCTTCCTAAAATTCCAGGACACGGGAGGCAGAGACTCAGGGATCCTAAGTAAAGTGTGAGCCAGACTGATGAATTCTAGACTGACCAGAGAGGCCCTGCTTCAAAGGAAAAATCAGAGAGCAATCAAGAATGACACCTGGTATTAACCTCAGGGCTCCATATGGATGTGCATTCATGGACATACATATACACATACACACACATTCACCTTCACACATATGAGTACACATACAATGAATTCATACGTATACAAATGAAAAAATGGTTACAGACAGACCAATACAACACAAAACAATTCAAAAATCAAAACTAAGAAGAAACAAAGGAAACCAGATCATAGGCATCAGTGAAAGTGTATATTACCAAATGGACATTCAAGTATTTCTCTGTGTGTCACATCTCGTCAGTATGATGTAGACATATTATACACTTAGAATGAGACAGAAGGAAACAGCCACATGGGAGACTTACAAAAACTGCAATGGACCAAAATTTAATTGACCAATTTAACAATCACCATATTTCTGCTCTGGACTAAGAATTATGTTAGGATCTACAAATAAAATGAAGAATGGGACAAAAGTGAATGAGGCCATGGTTTACTCAGAAGAAATTATGCACTTTTTGTTAAAGGCATTATAACTGAGGTATATTTGGAAACAAATAATGCTCCAATGTATCTGGTAAAATCTCAGAAATAAACAAAAAAATGAAGAAAATCAATGATTTTGTTCTTGGCCTTTTAGGTTGATGAAAACACCTCACCAAGTGGATGATGGTAAGTAAGAGAGAGATCAGGGCAATGAGGTAAAAATAAAGACAGGTACACAATTTTAGTGTGTTGGAAAAGTCTCCTGTGAAAGTAACATAATGTAACTGAGGCATGCACCACTCCAGGTTAAGGATGAAATTTAGGAAGTAGCAGGAACAGTGTAAGAAGTTCTATATTGGTGGATTATTTATTTTGTCAAATGAGTAAGAATTATAAGGTGAGATGGTGTGATCACGGTATCAGTAGAACAGTCATTGGAGTGAAGTGGTACAATCAAGATGAGCAGGAGAAGATCAAAAAAGACAAGAGAGGGTTCATCAGGGTGTTTTTAATTAGATTCAAACTGAGAACCAAAGGATACACGAGGGAAACAATCCAAAGAACCACTTCTTACACTAAATTTGATAGTTTCTTATTTAGAAAGAATCAAAGTAGCTAATTTTGTAGATAGTTGGAGACATTATATAAGCTCCTTTTCAAAACACATACTTAATATGAATGATTTATAAAATGGTCATGCTTCATTATGTTATTTTTACTTGGTGAATTAATTTCTAAAAAATATTAATATAATCGATACAAAGGATCTGGTTGAAATTAAGCTAGATATTCACTGTATTAGTAGCACTATCAGGTAATATTAATATTATTAACACTATTAATAATTTTAATAAATAAATACAATAAAATTTTAAAATCTGATCATTTGTATTATAGACACCAATATTCAGGTAGATTAACTGAGATGTCAGGCAGCAGCAATAGTTGAGGTGTCTGTTTTTTATCAATATAAATATTTTTTAATAAGAAAATGAACTTTCACACATTTATAAAAGACTAGGTGAACTGAGTTCTAAGAAAAAATTTAAAGCTATCAATTCAATAATCTGTTTCTGTCTAAAATCACAGGGTTATGAATGGTATTGGCTTAAACAAATAGTGCGTAGGAGAGCAGATACATTCCTTTGCTCCATTTTACCATATTATCTCAGTCTATTTTATATAGGTATCACAAAGTGCTTGGCACTAGGTTTAAGTCCAAGAACATGTGCTGGCATATGGGAAGGACCTACATGCTACATCTGAATCCATGATGCCCATGCAGACTGAGCATCATGGAACAAAACAGGAGGCTGCAAAGTCAGGTCTCCTTTCTTATAAAGTTGTTCTCAGCATCTTAAAGGCCTTTTGCTCATGATCCCATCTAATTTCAGTTTCCACCTACTGCCAAATGCCACCATCATGTCTTTGCCATGAACTTATTAAATATATGAACTATGTAGGAAGGACACATTCCAGCTGCAACTCTACCCCTTTGACTCAGAGAAGGAAAGCAAAACATCCATTTTCATCTTCAAACATAAATTGCTGTATCTTTTTAGTGTTAGACCACTTTAAACAGTGCCTTTGCTTAGTATAATGTGGCCATATTTATCACTATCAGGAGGAACACTTTATTTTAAGCAAGATAGAACTGGTTTCAAATCCTATAGTTTCTTATCAGCAGCCAAGCACTTAATCAGCAGGATACAGTGTGTCCCATTGTACAGGCTGTTTGGGATAATAGGAAACTGGATGATGCATCACAGAACAAGACTGGTATCATTCTTAAGCATATGGGAATTTTCAAAACTCAGCCTAAAGCCTTTGGTATTCTACCACCATTGCTTTTCTTCCTTCCTCCCCACATACATGTCTTCTCTAAGAAATAAACCACTGGAAGGTGGAATTGGCAGGAAGTTCAAGTAATCAGGTGGTTGCTGTTAAATTAAAACCCTTGACTCTGAGAGAAGTTCTGATTATTGGGAATTCATTCAAGCAACCAATTGTGCCTGACTCAGGCAACACTCTTTGCAAACAACAATTTTAAGGACCCAAATACTAAGGCTCTTCATGTCTACACCAGAGAAATGTAGATGTACTAGGACTTTATAATTTAGTGGCAAAGGAAACTTTCAAAGTCTCAATTTAGTTAGTAACAACATTTCTAAACTGTTCTCTGTCCAACTAATTTGCCTTGCCAGGTTTCAAACAGAGAACAAATATGTGTTCTGCTTAGCTGTGGAATGACCTCTCTGACTCAGAGACATCAGTGGAACTATGGTTTGTAAAGCTGGCTTAAGCACCTTCCAATCCCTTAACACATTTGGAATGGCATCTCTATTTAGTTTGACTTTACCCTAATGTTAATGGTTTGATTTTAATACTAGTGACTCAAATATTTTTCTTTGAATTTGTTTATTATAGTGGATTTGTGGTTAATTTTGTGTAGAAAAATTTTTTAAAGGTGGGAGAGCTGAATCACATGATGACAGTGCTAATTTGACATTTAAACTTCCATTTGGTTCTATCTAATTTTTTTCCTAATGGCATACTGACAGTGAGCCGTTGGCCACCACTGTCTATATTTAAAGATAATTGAAGGTGTGTTACATAACCTTTATTTCTAGAAACATTTCTGTTCTTGTCTAGAGAAAGCAACGGACTCACCTCAAGGGAAATTATAGCTGAGTCAGGGAGTGGAAAACAATCCAGACAACATGTCTTAGTAATGATTAGCAAAGAGAAGAGGACTCAAAGGAAAAATAAAAATCGGTAGTTTATTTTATTTTTGGCAAAAAAGCTTTTATCACTTATTATATTTCTTTATATTCTTTTATTGCAAATTGATATTTTATATAATATATTCTGATTCAGATTGCCACTACCCCAACCCCTCTGAGATCCTCCTCACCTCACCTCACCTCATATTCACTTAAAAAAATATCATCTTTGAGTGAAGGAGAAAGTAAAGAAGGTAGGTGACAGCAGTTGGCAGGTGAGGGAGCTGATAGTACTAGGTGAAATGTTCCTGCTCAGAAATTCTGTTCAGAGTGGCTCTCCCTTTGGTAGTGCTAAGGCTGATTAGATCACTGCCTTGTTTTGCAAACCTGCTTCCTTCTTATAATGTCTCACAGCAGTGAGTCACGTGGACTTGTATCCCAACAAGTACTTAAGCCAAAAATATGAACACACCTGTATTCTCCCTTTTCCTCAGAAACATTCACATACTAAGCTTTGATAATACTCTTTTTTTTCTGTAATATTCTGACAATCTCTTTACCCCTTGACAATTCCACTGTTACCTCTCTGGATCATTAACATATAAGTAAATTATTGCAGAAGTCATCCGAGCTTCTTGTAGCCAGTTTCAACCAGCTCTGGGATAGACTCTACAATCAGAATGGTTCCCCTAGGGCTGTAGAGATAGCTCAGTGGCTAAGAGCACTTGCTGCTCTTCTAGAAGAAGTTTAGTTCACAATACACACAATTGGGCTTGTTTCTGCAAGAACCTACACAAATGTGAAAGACATACACATACACACATAAATAAAAAAAAAATAAATTTTAGCCAAATAGTCTTACTAAGTATAAATGATCTCCATTCCCCTTTTAGTAATATTTCAGTGCCTTTCAGTATATTTCAGTCTAATGCATTTGATATAATTTGCATTATTTGGCTGAAATTTTTGATTCTTGTTATTGACCTTCATGGTAACTTACACTAAAATTAATTTCTTTTAGATGTGTTACTTAACTATGAGCCTTACCTTTTCTATACCTATATTTTGGCTTTGTGTATAAAACGTGTTCACCTCCCACATTTCTGAGGTCTTAGTTGAGTCATCAGTCACATACAGTTTTTTTTTTTTTGTTCGTTTGTTTTTGCACACATACACGTTTGTACACCAAATTGAGTCAATTATTAGAAGACATTCAGATATTAACCTGTGCTTTTGGTATTTGAATGATAAGTTAATCGCAAGTGTTTTTATTGAAACTCCAATTTACCCCACTACAAGCCTAATCATCTGTGTCCTTTGCAGATTAATTAGATCTTCCATAGAGGACTGTTGCTGGAAGGCTTCTCTCCAGGTTCCACCAAGCCCCGCAGTCCCACAATCCACATATAAAATAATCACTCAGACGCTTATATTACTTATAAACTGTATGGCCATGGCAGGCTTCTTGCTAACTGTTTTTATATCTTAAATTAACCTATTTTTATAAATCTATACCTTGCCACATGGCTGGTGGCTTACCGGCGTCTTTACATGTTGCTTGTCCTGGCGGTGGCTGCAGTATCTCCTTCCCCTTCTTCCTGTTTCCCCAATTCTCCTCTCTCCTTGTCCCGCCTATACTTCCTCTCTGGTCACTAGCCATCAGTGTTTTATTTATATAGAGCGATATCCACAGCAGAGGACACCAGGGCTGTCATAGCCTCAATATCACAATAGGCTTGGCTTTTATTAAAAGGTCAGCTATTAGTGAAATAAATGACTAATAAAATGCTGTGTTCTAGGCTAATGGTATACAAAACTATGCTTCAGTTAATAAGTTGATTTCCTTGACTTTCACACTAAGAAGAAAGATATAAAAATGCAGTTTAAAGTTTTTTATGACAAATATTTGAGCTTACAGGCAATTCTGAGGTCCAATAAGTAGAGTTATCTTAAAAATATTACCTTGCTTGATCTTTAGATGTTATATAGACAGCTTTCATACATTCTATTTGTGAGTATGTAATATATTCTGAAATGGCAGATTTTACTCTTCTTAATGTTAGAGCAAGGGGTAATACACCACACAGTCATTATTTGAACCAAAGTTATCAATCTTTCAAGTACTTATTTTCTAAAAGCCCCAAATTTTTCTGGTAAATAAAAATAGATCAGATTGAAGTCATCATCATGCCTAAATAAAGAAAAGACCTGTGATTTATAGTTCATTAATAGATGCATCAAATACAACGAAAGTCAGCTACTCAAGAGTAAATTTCACAGGAAAAGAACAACTGATTTTTGAGTCTAGGTCTAAATTATCAGGATAACAGAAGCAATCATTTTAATTTGAGTATGACACTTTAACATTTAGTCTTATCCATCTTTATGATTGAGTTGTTTCCCATACCTCCAGCCCTTTGAGAATTAAGCAAAGCAAAGTCTAGCTTAATGTAGGAGGCTAGCAGAATGGAGCTTCTGTGAAGGTGGACTATCTGAACAGGTGCTCTATCACAGCTCATATTGATGACTTTTAATATGTGCTTCATTTGAGCATTTATTCATGAAAAGTTATGACACAAGGCACCTCAGAATCAGCAATGGACATTTACATATCAAATAAGTGGTAAAAATAATATTATGAGCAAATTTATTATTTTAAATTTTAATAATTGTCTTTTTTCTATGTAATTTCTATTACTTGATAGAGTCGAATCATTAAAAAAAGAATTTTTTCTATAACTTTCTCTTAAAGATTCTGTACATATATGGTTTCTACCCAAAAATCAAACAATGTTCAGGATAGGCCTCATAATAAATCCTAGTGCTAAGAACCAATTTAATCACTTCTCTGTAGAAAAAAAACTCAGTCTCACTGTTTGGTCAGATATCAGAGGATAAATGAGGTTCCTTTCTGCTGCTCATTTCCCTGATGCATATGTAGTATCAATCAAAATCGCTCTTGATGACTTAGTGGAGAAAACAGCAGGAGCATCTTCAACAACCAGCAGGAAGCCTAGGCTGCAGCCTGTTCCAAGCATTATTTGAAAAGGAAGAAGTTTGTGGGAGGGCAGAGATTAGCCCTCCTGGCTTGATGCTCACAGAGCACCTTGACTAAGATCAAACTTCCCCAGCGTATTCTGATACTGTGCACGCCTACATCACAGATACAAATTCAGCCAAATATTTACCAACCATAGAAAGAATATAAATGTTCACTATTCACAGGATGAATGAAATTTATTTTTGTGAAGAATAGTTTCTTTCAAAGTGGGGGGAAAGTTCTCAATGTTTTCTTTTCTTTCTAAATGATAGAGATTAATTATTTCTAAGCCTACTGCAACAAAGTGCTGAGATTCAAATGGTGCTCAGTGCCTCATCTTTTGGATCTCTAACCATTGCCATTTTTTGGGGAAGAGTTTGGCAAGTAAGCTAGTCCTAAATCAGTGTTGTCTTTCCTGGTAACCAGTGGGAGACACCATATGATAATATTAATAAAAACCATAAGTAACAGATTAACACTATACATCAGCTACCTGGCTTTAAATATACATGTGAACTCCACTCACGTTTAGAGGCTCAACTTCAATTTTGAACCCTTTGTAAACACGTGTTATATGTGAAAGCCACTTCCTTGCCTGGATTTGTGATGCCCAGGCCCTATTCATCACAGACCTTAGTGATACCTGGCACTGTGAAAATACTCGTGCAGCACATGAATGTGAATCTACCCTTGCTTTGTTAGGACTGAAATTTTCTTCTGCCCTTCCTTTTACACACACACACACACACACACACACACACACACACACACACACACACATGTTGAAGCACTGCTCATAAATACATAGATATCTGTACCTATACAGGGAGGTCTCATTTGTCTCTGTGTCTCGAATAACTAGAACTCTCTGGCCTATGTCTTTAAAAAATACAATCTGAAGTGTAAATCTAATTAATCTTATCAATAAAAAAAGGCGTCAGATATGGGGTAAAACCTGAAAGATCAGAGAAGCATGAGAGCAGCCACAGTCACTTCCTTTTTCTTCCATTCCTCCAGTCCAATAGGGCTGAGATTCTATCTCCATCCTGCCTTATTACTTCCTGTTCCTCTCTGTTTAGACCTCCAGACCTCTATGGTTAACTAGTGGCTAGATCTACCCTCTCACTCCAAGCAAGCTTTATTTGTCAGAACACAAACAAAATATCACATAAGAACAAATCTATGGATGGCTTGTTTTTCTGACAAAGCAAATCCTTCTTTATAAAGGCTTTTACTTTCACTACAGATCTTTTTGCTTTTGTTTTTGCCATACTATCCCTGCCTTCAATCAAGAGTAGTTGGTAACAAATATGTTGTGACTATCTACTATTATACACGTGATATAAAACTATATATACGGTGCTTAAAATATACCAGATTATCCCATCTTCTTTTTTCTCTGTCTTTTATTCTCTGATCTCACTCTTACACAATTTATTTTATATTTTTATAATTTTGTTGAGCTATGGGATGTACAGATCGTTGGAAAAATAAGTCTGAGTGAGTTGTAAGGATGTCTTTCTGAGGTTAGCATTTCAATCATTAGAATGTTTATGAGTATTCTTCCTTTTGCATATTATGGAGTAAATCCAAGAATAAAATGGAAGAGGAGGAGCAAATTTAGTCTCACTCAATGATCCAGGAAATCTATCATCTCTTCTGAACCACGAGGAATCTGGGATCTGTAGTGGGTAGCCATTCCAGCTTGGATCTGGAAGTTCCAACCCCCATTGAGACTCTGGCAACTGTCACGCCTACGAGGCGGGGCGAGGGGAGGCGCCGGGGGACCCGAGAGCTGGATGGGCCAGCGCTCGCGCTGGGTGCTCTCTCGGTGCCGGCACGCTGACCAGTGCAGATTGACTGTGTAGAGCTCCGGAGAACACCGCTGGACTGCATTACACCTTCCCCAGACCCTGCGACCTACCCATTACTTAATTTGTGAGTTACGCCATCAAATAAATATCCTTTTAACTACGTGGAGTGGCCAAAATAATTTCTCCAATATCTGGCGCCCAACGTGGGGCTCGAACCCACGACCCTGGGATTAAGAGTCCCATGCTCTACCGACTGAGCTATCTGAGCTTTCTCACAGTACCCAACAGAGATAATACCACCCCCTAAACGGCAGGAAGCAATTCTAAGAAAACGACGCCCCTTCTCCCTTAGGTTTCATAATTCTCAGGGTTATGGATGATGGTTATAGGGTTGGGGGTGGAAGAAAATATTAACTCAGGATTGTAAAAAAAAAAAAAAAAAAAAAGGCGGGGGGTGGGGGAAGAAGAAATGGAACGGATAGGTATAAGATATGATGGTAAATCATTGTATACACTAGTAAACAAACTTAGTAAAATAGCAACCTTAGATAATTTGCACTGTAATTTGTACTGTTATAGAATCTTATATGTTGATACAAATGTAGACTATTTTTATACTCCTGTTTAAGATAATTTGTATATTGATACAAATACAGAACTATATTTGTTATAATGTACATATATTTCTACTCTTATTTGAAACATTTTTATATTGATACAAATGTAAATTTATATCTGTCATACTTTATATATGTTCTACTTCTGTTTAGGATATTCGGTATATTGATATATATTTAATATTATTGTCATATTGCATATCGCACTATATATTCCTACCTCTGTTATAAATATCTTGTGTATTGTCACAATTTTGAAGTCATCGTTCTTCACCATACATTTGCTTATAGACTGTTTACCTTATTTACGTGAAGCCTTAGTCCTTAGGTTATTTCGATAGATAAGATTTATAGATTTATAGTCGCCTATGCTTGTCATCTCTATAGTTACGTTAGTTAGGTTATCCAGATTTACAGATACATAGGTTAGATGGGCAGGTAATCTTCAAACACTTCATAGACCTGGAGAATATGGCATTTAAATAACTTAGAATTCTGTTGACGTGAGACACAATTGCTCCTGGCTGCACCAATTGATCCCGAGAGAATGTTGGGCTTCTAAGACATTTCCATTTGGAAGTTTGTCTTTTGGCACAAAATGGCCTACTGGGCAAAGAACTGCCCTTGCCTTGATGGCTGACAGTACAAATGCAATGCTCTCCTTTCTGGACAAGCGGGACACAAGGAAAGCGACCACTGTACTCTGCCAAGACAGGGTAAGATGGTCTTTCAGAAATCCTGCTTCTGAAAATGGTCTGTCAGATACTCTAGGCCTGTAGCCAATTTGAATGCACCAACAATGCTGAGAAACATTAGGTGACTGTCCAGGCTGCCAGCTGTCTTGGTCTACTCTTGCAAGATTCCCGAAAGTTGCTTGCATCCATCTACCATTTCTCAGGTACCATTATGTTCCTTCTCAGGTCTTTGATGGGATTGAAGACTAGCAGTTATAGTTACAACTTGGTATATATAATATCTTAGATAGAACATATTAAGTATTAGATTCAGGTTCTTTAGGATAGGACACCTTTGAATGATCTTTATAACATGCTGTTTACCTATGCTCTATACTTCTCTGGATTTTAGTATGTGTTTCTTGCTTGATATTGTTTGCATTGGTTGTAGTTCCATCTTATCTAGGTCATTATCTCTCATTATTTCTGGACAATATTTGATAACCATTCCTTTGTATATAGTCTTGTATTAGTTTAGAACCTTCTTATTTAGACAAAAAGGGGGAGATGTAGTGGGTAGCCATTCCAGCTTGGATCTGGAAGTTCCAACCCCCATTGAGACTCTGGCAACTGTCACGCCTACGAGGCGGGGCGAGGGGAGGCGCCGGGGGACCCGAGAGCTGGATGGGCCAGCGCTCGCGCTGGGTGCTCTCTCGGTGCCGGCACGCTGACCAGTGCAGATTGACTGTGTAGAGCTCCGGAGAACACCGCTGGACTGCATTACACCTTCCCCAGACCCTGCGACCTACCCATTACTTAATTTGTGAGTTACGCCATCAAATAAATATCCTTTTAACTACGTGGAGTGGCCAAAATAATTTCTCCAATAGGGATCAACCTTTCCTAATCAGATTTACATATATAGCTTTGGACTTGGATTGAATTACAACATCAGCTAGCATATGGAAGAATGTGTAACTCAGATTCCAGAGTCACACTTTATATGTATGTGTATCAAATAATAATAAAATATAAGTAATATGCTATTTTGTTTGTTTCACAGGAGAACTAAGACTCTAGTATCTAACATCTATCTATTTATACTTTTTGATCTTCTCTTATTATTCTTGGGTAGGCACTATTATTATGCTGATATTTTAATGAGCTTGAAATCACACAGATAGAAAGCTTATGGAATCACAATCATAAAAATCACAAAGTGTATCACCCAGTTCATGACTTTAATCATTCTCTATACTTTCTTTTGAACAAAATATCAACATGTATGTTTTATAATAAATGTCTATACTATCTCCTTCTAACTAATGATTTAATAAACAGAGAATTTGTGCTTGCTTCGGCAGCACATATATTAAACAGAGAATTTAAATTGATTATTCAGAAACTATCTATGGTTAGAAATTGTCTGGGTGGAAGTTTTTAAATCATATATCCATTAAGTTTTGTATGGTGAAGCCTTGAATATAATTATTAACATTCATGTATTTAAGACTTTTGTATCTGTTTCTTTTAACAGGAATTGAAATATCTTATAGAAAATTAACATATAATGGCCATGTGCCTACTTCAATAATGATCCTAATTCCTGGAATGTAAGAATTAACATTAACCGTGGTCCCCTTTTTTTAATATTAAATAAGACCTAATTCAGTAATCATTAGTCTATGTATGTCAAAAGATGGAATAGGAGTAAGGTTAAGAAAATAAAGACATTGCCTATGACAAGAGAATTTTAAACAAAATGTAACAAGAGATTTAAAGAAAATTTATGGCTCTGGGTTATTATTCATATAGCATGAAATTTAGAAGTAATTTGGTCTTGTGGTTAAAACACAGGAAAGTCATAAATTGTGAGCTATTTACTTTAAGTACTATTTTATATAACTTTTTCCAAAATATCTTCTCACTCTATGAAATGGGGATCATTTAAATGTTGTCCAAAAGCAGAATCAAATTTTACACTGAGCAACTCACACAAAAAAGCATTAAACAAATATACATTACTCATGAAATTCTCATCATCCTACTCTTTGTTATTCATTGTGTGTGTCCAGAAACCAGTTGTATCAGCGATGTCATTAGCTGCTTAGAGATATAGACTCTCTGGTCTCATCCCAGAGGCCGTGGCACCAGAATCTGCTATTTAAACAAAATCTCCAAGTGTCATAGGGACACGTTAAAGCTTAAGATGTTTTAAGAGTGACCTGGTTCTGAGCTGATCAGATCAAGTGGCTCACCCCCAAGAGTGGGCCAACTCAGTGAGAAAAGACCTGTCATTAAGTGCACTATGATTGGCATGTAAGGCTTAGTCTAAGCTGATCTGGCCAGAGAGGTTCTCTGGAGCCTGGGGCCAGGTAGGAAGGACTGTAGGGAGTAATGAACTTCTGATTGAGTCCTTGGGCTTCCTCTTTATTTCTGAGCCTGGACAAGACAGGTGGGCTGAACTAATTAGAGTAGCAGGGAAGCCCATGAGCACACACAGGTTCTGTCTCTAATCCTCACTACAGGCACTTGGAGTGGGAGGTGGCAAGGCTGGCTTGCAGGTGTGAATGATAGCCCTGCAACTACTGTCCATGGAGGGTGCTAACCATAGATCCCCATCGAGGGTCCCCTATGGGAGGTATGGCAGAAGAGTCACTTTTTTAAGCCAGGTATTGTGCAGAAAGGCAAGTTTTGTGGTGGAAGTAGGGGGCATATTTGGAGTGAGATAACAGTGGGCTTCAGAGAAAGAGGTGCTGGCTCATGCAGTTTGGAAAGGTCAAGGGCTAGACAGTATTAACAGAACTCTATCTCTATGTGATGATGGCGATGCACTACACCTGTGCATCCTAGTTTAGTACAGCCACTCTTCAAATGTGGTCAGTGAGGCTGGAAAATTCAATTTTTAAATTTGTCAAGTTGAATAAGAACATGTGTCTTGTTACTGCATGTTACTAGTGTGTTGTCTAGCCCAAATACCTATAGATAGGTGGCCACTTAGGTTTCTGGAGTGGTTGTTGCAAGGACATGCTACTTGTGGATGGATAGGAGAAGGAAGATGAGTGGAGTGAACTTGGTTGCCATGTGTACATGGGGCAGGAGGGGACCAAGATGGATCCATGGTGTTTTGATACTAAGACACCTCACATTGGGTATTTTGGTCTGATTTCTGCAGAATGATTTAGTTATGTTTCAGCAAACATCCCTTGAATCTGCTCTTTTATTGGTCCTGTTCATGACATTACACCAGAATGGAGTCCCTGATGTTCATGCCTAAATCCTATCTACCCTCCCTGTGCAGGCATCTCGGAGCCTCTGTGTTTTCCTGTTATCTTAATTTGGTTCTCTGTTACTGTGACAAAAAAAGCATGAACTTTTGTAGGAAAAGGGTTTATTTTAGAGTATATTTCCAGTTAATAGTTTAGTACTAAAGGAAGTGAGGGAAAGATCTCAAGGCAGAAACCTGAAATCCTTCCTACCATTATAAGCCTAAGGTCTGTGTAGGCCTTTGATTAGCCTCCTGCCAATACACACTGCATATAGCTCAGCCTCCAGATGGTACCAATGGCTTCCCATGAGCCATGATACATGGCTTTCAACATGGCTCGCATGCCTTTCTCTCACAAGAACTAGATGCTGACCTCAGGTGGTGAGAAATGTAAAGTCAAAGACATCCTGAAGAGACTACAGAATGACTATGAGCACAGCTGGAGAATTTTCCTCTCTTGATCATAAATCCACTACAACCACAAGCAGGAAATCCATAAACTTCCAGAACCTGTCAGAACATGAAGAACAGATGCTATTGATTGGCAATGAGGACGAGAAAGAGGCCTGTAACAGGTTAAAGTGTGACCTGGCCAATCCACTGTGATCCTAGACTACACAGGAAGCTTCCTGGGCTTCTCCTGGGAGATGGTGACTTTCTGAGGTGACTGAACAAGAATTTTGTCACTGTCTACTCTGTCACACATGTGTACAAAGGCAAATGGATGCAGAGGTCCTTTTTTCCTCCCAGGTGCTCATGCAGATTGGCTGGTGAACCATCAGCTGCTGCTTCAATCAGGGGGAAGGGGACTGGAGACACATACACATCTTCTACACCTATGATGCTGCCTCATCTGACTGCTGTATCTGTCAGGCAGCAGCTGCATCCCTGCCCATCAGTGAAAAAGACCTCTGCTATGCTTGATCTCATCTATGCTGTGTTGAATCATTGTGGCCACACAGCCTGCAAAGCCTCCATCAACCAGAACTTAATGCTACTTTGGCAAACCCACAATTCCATCTGTGGAAACATAGAACAAGTCAGACAATAAATGCCACTTCCTTGATTGCTTATGCCTGCCTCATACATACAGCTTGAATCATCCTAGAAACCCTGCCTTCAAACCCAGACCAAGGATAAATGCTATTTATGAACTTTCTTGTTGCTATCCCTTATTACTTCTACCCAACCACTTCCATCCATCTTTGCATATATGTAGCCTTACTGATAGTAGCTCAGCCCTAGTTTCAATTATGCTTGAGACTGACTTTCAGTACAGGCTATATTGAACATTAAATTACTATTTCATACAAAAAAAATGCTTGAGAAGTATGGGTCTAGTTGACATGCAAGATTAACTACTCCCATTTTTAGATAGTATTTATTAATTATATTTAATGTCCTTAATGAATACAGAAGCAAAGATTTCAATAAAATACTTTCAATCAGAATTCAAGAACACATCTACAGGGAACCATGGAGTTGTCTTGGCCTAGCTGCCTTGAGAGGCATGTGCCATATGTTTCTCAGGTTAGGGTCCATGGCTCCTGGGCCACAATGTACTTTCCAATTCCTGAGAGATCTATACACTCCCTCAGTGAAGCATTTTAAATTGTGTAACAATTTCTCACAAAAGGAATTGATAAAACTAGTCCCATTTTAATCAACTTTTCCAAACCCCAAACCTCCATCAGTATGTTTAATAATGTTTTGCTGATTAGTATACATAATAGTTGGAGTGAGAATGCCCCCATTGGCTCATATTTTTTCATGCTTAGTCCCTTGTTGGTGAATTATTTGGAAGGATTTGGAGGAGATATGTCACTAAAGGTTGGCTTTAATGTTTCAAAAGAACACACTATGCCCAGTGTCTTTCTCTCTATCTTGCTTCCTGCTTCTTCAGAATCAAGATGTAAAGCTTTTAGCTACTTCTCTTACACCATGCCTGCCTGCCTGCCGCCATGCTTCCCGCCATGGTAATAATGATAATAACTGACTAAGCCACTGAAAGCATGAGCAAGGCCTATATTAAATGCTTTCCTTTATAAGAGATGCCTCGATCTTGTTGTCTCTTCACAGCCAGAGAATACTAATTAAGACAATATATGTTTGATTTTATCAATAATTGTATCATAATAAGAACACTTGATCCAAATAGCATAAGTACAGAACTTTGTAGGTTTTTAACAAATTTTATTTTCTACTCTCCTAGTAAGATTTATGTAGATTTTAATAAGTTTTAAAAAAATTGTTTATATTTAAATTCATTCTGATACTGGTTATTATAATACATCTGTCTTAAACTCAATTTGATAAATCAGTCAAGAGAATGAACTAGATCACAGGTCTTTTCATCTTTGATTATATGGTTATATTACTTAAGAAAGAAAATAAGGTGTAAGAAAATGAAGATGTGGGCACAATATCTATTAGATACTTTCTCATCCTGTGACAAAATACATTAAATGAATGATTTATGGGGAAGAAAGTTTTATTTTGCCTCATGGTATCTGGATGTCCAGTCTTTGGTCATTTCCTCCTGTGTGAAGGAAATCATGGGCAGAGCCATGATTTTGTCCTTTGTACCTTTTTTTTTCCTAGTGTATTTTAATTTATTGTGACAAGCCTATTTAGTCTTTGTATAAAAATATGGATTTAAATAATCTGTACAACTACTAAAATTAAAAATTAAACAACATTCTTATTTAGCCACACAATAAGGAAATAACAGTCATAATTTGTAAAAGAGCCAGGTTTCAACAGGAACTAAAGCCCATATTAATGGTGAACTCTTAATACTTCCCCATAGCCAAATCTTTATATATATTTTTAGGTTCCTCAAGTCCAAGTGTGCTTGACAATATTCTAAAGTCAAAGTTGTCATTGCATCTTCTGCCAAAAGTCAACTTTACCACTAGGTAACCAGGAAGCTATCAACCATTTTCATTCCTGAGTTTCTCCTTTGTTTCTTGGTTAACAACTTTGTGCTATATGAAAAAGGCTTATGCTAGTGTTTATACTGCTGAGAACTGAACAAGACCTCGCATCCAGCAGGCAGGATGACCTTGGGAAGGGAAGCTAAGCATAGAGCCTTAACATTTGAAGTTGTGGGTCCTACGTGATTATCATCACTCTCTCCACTTAGCTAAGTGCTAGTCCTTTGATACCTTAAGGTCTGTTGCCATGTCTATCTGACTTCACAAACATGTTATTTTTTTCCACTAAATAATACTATACTTGCTACAAATATAAAAAGATTTGAAGTAATCTTAAAATAGCTCAATCTCCATCCATGTCTTAATGCTCAAGGTGGGTACACCTGCCTAGAAAGGGCACCTCAAAACTCACAGAAACAGAAAATGGCAGATGGTTACAGAAATTGTGTTAGTTTATTTTAAAAAATAATTTTAATATTCTATCTTCACTCTGAATATGAGTATATCAAAGAAATATATATCCAATAAAATAAAAAATATATTTTCTTTGGATGACATTATTAAGCATTTTATATATTTTGTTTTAAATTTTAACATTTTTATCAGAATGGATTTAGACAAAAACAGAGGTAGGCTAGGGGGTCAATTCACAAAACTTGTATAAAATGAAGGCCCAGAGTAATTTGGTATGAGGTCAAGCTTTGGAAATGGGTTTGCAATTTACTACCAAATGTCAGTATGTGGATTCTGAATATTAATCAATTTCTCAAACTGTCTTAGTTTACTTATCTGAAAAATGCAATAATGCATTGTTTTTATTCTCTAGACTAAAATATCTTACTATTCACCTGTTAGTAGATAGGACAGTACTGTTAGGTGATAAATAAAAGTTAGAGCATGATATTTCTACCATAATAATTGCCATTATTGTCTTACATAGTGTTGTACCCAGCTAGTGAAGAAACAGTCTAGATAGATGAGCAGAGATGGAAATAACGGCACTTCTAAATCTCATTTTGTTTAGCTAAGGGCAAACAGACTTTGCCTAGGACATCATTTTTGTTTTTCTTAATTTCTTTTCACTTCTGAAATTCTTTATTCTTCCTTTCAACTTGACACAATGTCTCTAACTTACATTTAAAAATGTTAATAGAAATGAATCAATGCTACTTATTAGTAACTTACCCATGATACTGCCTAGAGGGCTATGGCCTAGAAGCAATCTAGAGACCTAAGATAGAACCAAACATGACTGGGGGAAAAAGTCAGTGAAATGATTACTAAGATATTCTGCTATGCTCATAGATTGGTGCCTATCCTAATTGTTATCATAGGGGTTTCATTCAGAAACTATTGGAAACAGAAGCAGAGACCCACAGTCCAATGTGGCAGAGCTTGGGAAATGCTGCAAAAGAGTGGGCAGAAGGATTCTAGGAACAGTAGGGGTCAAGGACAGCACAAGAAAACACATAAAATCTACTAACCTGGGCTCATAGTGGCTTATTGAACCTGAACCGAGTACCAGGGAGCCTGCATGGTACAGACCTAGGCTTTCGGCATATATGTTACAATTGGATAGCTTGGTCTTCTTGTGGGACTTCTAACTGTGGGAGCAGGGGCTGTCTCTGACTATGTTGCCTGCTTTTGGAAGCATTTCCTCCTATCAGGTTGCCTTGGCCAGCCTTGATAGGAGAGGAGGTGCTTAGTCTCAGTGCAATTTGATGTCCCATGGCTGATATCCATGAAGCTCTGCCCTTTTCTGAAGTGAAAGAGAGGAGGAGTGAATGGCTAGGTGAGTGAAGGGAGGTGGAAGGGAGGATCTGGGTGGAGAAGTGGAAGGGGAAACTGCAGTTGGGATGTAAAGACTAACAACTAACTGTCTAAATAAATAAAAGAATGATACTTCAACTATCATCTAATCTAGGTACTACTGGCTTAATAATCTAAACTGTTCCTTCTAATTGTTGATTGTATTGAAATTAATTATTACTCACTCAATGTCATATGTAGATTGCATGTAAATTAGATACTTGGATTAAAGAAACACTTCCAGATAAAATTCTAGTTTCAGAGGATTCAAAATAGGAAACATATATGTATAAAATTTCATATAAAATATCCTTGAATTAAGATTATATAATATTATGAGAAATTAGCAGGCTTAATTTTATATTTATTTTAAATTAGAAAAGATATAATTGATATTATTTATAAAATTTTATAGTTAATATAGCCAAAGATACATAGTTTTAAAGAAATTATATGTATATATACATATATATATATACATATATATATGTATATATATATGACAAAAGCCCAAATAAAACTTAATGAAAGAAACTAAACATTCTTACTTGGGAATGAAAGTAATTCTCATCCACAATAATATTTTATTAAATGATATCTTCACTCAATGGAAAAGACATGCAGTGTATATGGAAAAGATGGGCTTCTAGACATAGTCACCCACAGTTTTGTGTGTGGGGGCGTGTATGTGTGTGTATGTGTTTGTTGGAGTGTAGATGTGTATGTGTGTGTGTCTATGTATGTATATTTGTTAAAACAGAAACTGAATTTGATTCAATGTTTTAACCACAGTAAAAGTGGTTGTTTTATATGGAGGGAAAATAAGCATTTATAACATCACAAACAAAACTGCAGTCGTCTTTTTCCTAAACTGATCTGTTCTGTCTTCAAGTTCATGGTATGTGAGCACTACCATGCAGGTGTTCTCAGTGCCATTACCTATTTGTCAAGTGTTGACTCATCTATCATTTCTCACTTCTAAGACCAACAGACAGCTTTTATTTTCCTTTAGTGGAACTGTGCACTTTTCTTGGGCTGGGATGTTTAGGAATGCAGGAATTCTTAGCACCCAACTATAATCTGGGTTTCAAATTCTGCACAAGGCAGTGTATTCCTTTATTTTTAAGGTAACCCTAAAAACTAACATTCCTGTTTGTGATTCAGGATTGAGTTTAGGTGATATAAATGGTTAATTGAGTCTTTTTATTAAGATTTCTGTTTTACTTCTATTTATCTCTGTTTCTTTCTCTCCCCCACTGTGTGTGTGTGTGTGTGTGTGCACATGAATATACCCAATGATGCCAGATGTGCTCTGGAGCTGGATGAAGCTGAAATTACAGGTAGTTGTAAGCTGCCCAGCCTGATGGATACTGAGGATCAACCTCAGGTCCTCTGCAAGAGTGTAAACTCTTAACCTCTACGCCAGCACTCTAACTGCAGTATAGTTTTCAAAGAGTAGATTAGGTATTCAAAACAAATCAGCTACAGCTGTTTTCAAGTTAAAAAAAGAAATCAGTGGTTACATAGGTATAGTATGCAACATTGCTGAGATAAAAGTTGACCTTGATTTTGAACTAAAAGTATGTCTATCTGTTGGGCAGGATTTGTCCATTGGGGAAAAAGCCAACTCTCACAGCTGCTCTGGCATCATATTCCAAAGTAGTCAGATGCAAAGATATCAGAAAGTTCACAAACTATTTATAAAATATAAATCTCTATGCTGACAGTTTGTGAAAAATAAGTCCATAAATAATATTAATTAAGCAATAAAATGAGAAGCAGCTTATTTTTTCATTTAACTTTTGTCGTTTCAGTATTATATACACAGAAGAAAAGTGCAGTTATGTAAAGCATACATTGTCTCTAATTTCACCCAAACATGATTAATTTGGTTGTAATTAACCATTATAGACACATTGAAAGAACTTCAGAGCAATGGCTAAATTGTCCAGTGTTGTACCAGTTTTCTATAGATTCAATAATATATTACTACACGCTTAATGGGAGGAGGTAAAACAATTGTATTGTCTTTGGACTCCTCAGATCATCTGAAACAAGGTTTATCAGGGATATATATTTTTTTTTCTGCAGATTTCACAAGGGTCTTTTGTTTTCCATATTACCTTCAAGAGGCTACTTCCATTCCTGATGTAGGACCCTTCCTCTGTACTCAAGCAAATAATCTCAAATTTCTGCTTAGATTGACCTATAGCCTACTACCTTTGAACTTCCCACTTACTTATTTCAATGGCCTTGGTGATGACATTGTACCTACTTTGCCAGTGAGGCTATCCTTTTGCCTGTTAAGATAACTTGCTATTTCTGAGAAACAGGAAATAGATTTGGGGCCATTTTCTACCATACTACTAAATAAATCAATACCATTGAATTAGAATTCCCAAAACCAAAGAGAAATAGTTTTAGGTCCGTTTTTCTAGTAATTTCACCCTTAGCCACAGCGACTAAGGATGTAGAAATACTCTTCAGAATAAAACTGGTGAGGTAGAAAGAAAGATGGATATGACAATAGCATTAGTTAATCTGGGATGCTCTCGCAATAGAGGCTTCCACTGATCCCTGAAAACTGGGAGATGATCGTGTATAGTGCTTTATCAGATTCCTAAGTGTGTTCACCCATAGGTCTCTGATTCCTGTGCTCTTTTTTAGGCTTTTTCCCTTCTGTTTTTTTTTCCAATTCGGGTATGTTGCTTTTTGTTTTATTATTATATTATAATTATATTTATCCCTTAGAAGCCTCTTTGTTTTCTGACGTAAGGTAGAAAGGGATAGGATCCCAATGGGATAGGAATTTGGGGAGCTGGTAGGAGTAGAGGGAGGGGAAACCATAATCAAGATATATTATGTGAGGAAAAAATTCTGCTTTCAATAAAAGGAAAAAAACAATAAACACATAAATAAAAAACAGTGAAAAGAAAGAATAAAACTGGGTTGCACACAGTGTTTTCTCTTTGTTTGCAGAACATAGTGGACTATTTATATGTAATTCTTTGCCTCTTATTTTTCATTTTATTAACTGAAAAGTACACACACACACACACACACACACACACACACACACACACACACATATATATATATGGTTCTTTATGTAGCCCAGGCCTTGACTTTTCAGTCCCACTGCCTCAGCCTCCTGTGTTCTGAGATTATAGGTGTGTGTCATCACATTCAGTTTATTGATTGCTTGATATCTCATAGTATAAATTTCATAATATGGGCACACTGTATTTTATTCTACTTCAAATTAAACAACTATATATATCTGCATAGGCTATTTGTTCTTCACTTAAACACTGTTGCAATAAAAAATTTAGTATATAAAAAGAAAGTATCCCTTTTCCCTGTATGGTAACTTCATTGCACCTGGGAATAGTTGTTCCCACTGTTCTTGAGGATATTTTTTTAAATCTCTTGATCCTTCCTCCTGTATAGTCCATGATACCTTCTCACAACTCATTACTACATGAGTTTGTAGTTTACCTTGTAAATTTGTTTTTAAATAAAGTGATCAATCTCACCAACATCAGCTTTTCTTGTAAAGTCTTTCATTTCTCATTCGAGGTCCCTGTTTCTGGGAAGTTAGTGCAACATCAGGCCACTTTTGTATAACCTGGGAGTAACTAACACTCTCAAGTGTCATCTCTGGGCCTCTATTATTTGGAGATTATTTTATTCATGTCACTATTAAAGGCTCAGTCTGTGATATTTCCAACCATTCACTTTAGATTATGGTGGAATCTCACCCCTCCCATTAGATTCTTGGAAATGTTAGTCCCTCTTACCTAAAAGCTTGTTCACTGCCTAGTGGCTTGGTGAAAGAAAGGATGGCTCATTTTTGCACACTTATGACATCTTCTGCAAACATGTATCATTTTTTCTCTATCATATTTATTGATCTTAGCCATTTGATCATTTTTTTCATATTATATATCATCTATGATAATCTTACTTTTTTTTGTTTCTTTTCCTTCAAAGCTCAGAATATCCATATCTTTCTAGGCTCATGAATATTTCCTGGAAGTCTTTCTGAGTGTTAAGTCATATTGCAAAAGAGGCCATTCCTATGATTCATAAAAATCAATAAATATGTTAGCCCATTTCTAGATTAACATTTCATCCTTTTATGGATTGTGGTATCTTTAAAACCCATTTAATCTCTTTGTTAATACTAGCACACTTTGACTTGATTATTTCCACTTTCTTTCTATATAGAGAGAGCCCCAGTAATCACAATGCATTATAATTTTATATTGGCTATTGGTTTTATATGCAAGGCTCCTCTTGTCTTGTGAGGTAACGCTGCCTCCCTCACGTTAAAGCAGACTTTGAGCATAGCATCAGCCTTTGACTGATAGGGGGCATCCTTCTTTAATCTCAAAAGTCTTAGTGGAAGGTGGAGGTCTAATGCTTACTAATGTGTTAAGTATCTTTCTCAAGCTTCATGATCTCATTTTTTCCTGTTTGAGGTCCTGACCTTGGCATAGCAGAATTGCTAGCGTTTGAAACTTTAATGTCTTTTTCTTTTTTTTTTTTAACTTCATGACTCATATAATTAAATTCTGGGCCTGATCTTCATTTTCTCTGCCCTACAAGTACAGAAGTTGAGAATCTCTGTATTTTATGTCAAGGATACACTGTGTCTTTTAAAGTTTCCCTTTAATTGGTGATTTCAAGTCTCTTGTCTTTCATTTTCATTTATAATCCATCAATAGGACCCAGAAATATAATTTCATGACACTTATAATGTGCCCTTCCATAAACATTCCTAATGTCTGAGTTAGTGTTCCAGTGACTACTTTACCACCCTGTAAACCACTAAAGCTGACATCGGAGAGTGGCAGCAACGTCTGGAGCTGTCAGTATTCCATCTATCACCACACAGCTAGAGATGTCTAACTCCAAATCTCATTTCAAGTCTGATTCCCAGGACTACTCCATGGACCAATCAGAAGAAATAGATGATTAAGCACAAAAATGTGCACAGGAGATAGGTTGGCAAGTGCCTTAGGCAGTAAGTCTTGAGGGAGTGTTTGGGCAGAGGATGAATAAAACAGAGGGCTCAGCATAGCCTATAAAGAGCTCTCAAGCCAGAGACAAATTTAAAGTTATTGTGAATTAAGTATATAGGTTTTACCTTTGAATTTCCCTCATCAGTCAGTCATTGGACATGGGCTTCCCCAAGCAGAATGCAAACTTGAGACAAGTTATTAGCGATTCAAAACATAATTAGATATTCAATTTATAAAACAAGTGGGAGAACAATTTTAAAATCTGCTGATAAACACTGTGAAAATATTTAAAATAACTTTGATATACTGTAACTATGTTCCTTTAGATTTATTCCTCAGATCTACAATGAATATCTCTGAGGGTATGCTGGGTCTATATTAAAATGACCAACTCTAATCTTTGTTATTTGTTTATACTTCCTTGTATGATTCACCTATTTTAACAGCATTGTGCATAATCTATAACTAAAAAGCCATATGTGTTCTATTCAGAATCCTCAAAATTTATATTAGATATAAGCATATAGTTATATAAACATTTTCTCCCTGTATACATATATAATGTGTCCATACTACTTGTTTTCAATAAATAATATATTTGTATTTTGGAAAGTAGTATGTTTAAAACTCAGAAATATTTAAATAAAACAATGGGATATGAAATAAAAAACAGTATTTATTTATTACATATCCCTTAAACATTCAGTAGAAAAAGACAAGATGAGCCACATGATGTAGCTCATGCCTACAATCCTTACAATTTAGGGGCTGAGGCAGGAGAATTGCAATGTAGCTATAGTTATTTCCAGGCAGCCTTGGATTTATAGTAAGACCTATCTCAAAAATTCAAAACATTTAAAAAAATATCAACTAAAATAAATAAAACATCAACAAGAAGAAAATGGTTAACAGAAAAGAGTACTGGGAAGTGAACAATAAAATATCCAGGGCTAGCAGTGGCAGGTATAAGTTGTCTTTGAATCTAAAGTTCATTAAGCAATGAAAATAAGCAGAGAAGGTAAAACCTCCCATGGGGAGGTACATTTAGTAGAGTGAGGTCCAAGCCCCTCCCCCATCACAAGGCTGTGCAAGGTGTCCCATCACAGGTAGTGGACTCCAAAAAGCCTGCTCATACACCAGGAGTGGATTCTGATCCTACTGCCAGAGGCCCTTAGGCAGACGAAACTACACAACTGTCTCACAATGCAGAAAGCCTAGTCTAGTCCCATGCAGTCTCCACACCTATTGATCTAAATTTCATGAGTTCCCACTAGTTTGGTTTGGTTGTCTTTGTAGTTTTCACCACCATGATCTTGATGCCCTTGCTTATGGGGTGTGAGCTGGGAAGGAGAGGCTGGAAGAGTGGGAGGAGGAAAGAGGAGGATCTTTGATTGGTATGTAAAATGAGTAAAAAAAAATCTTAATAAATAAAAATAAGAAAATACATATAAAATAAAAAAAGAAACCAGACACATTCTGGAAATAAAAAAGAAAGGAAGCAGAGAACAACTGCATTTTATATATGAAATTTATGTTTGATTAGTGCCATATTCATTCAGTCATGAATTTCGAGGTTGTAAGTTCTCAAGATCAGGGATAATGTTTCTAATGTCTCAAATATAGTATCTGTCATATAATGGTGACCTGTAACCTAATGGGTATGTCAAAAGTGCACTCAAAGAGAACAAAAGTGCATATCCAAACCAAAGAGAAAACTGAACTTCACAATTGATATGAATTTTTTATTAATCCCTTATCTCCTCATTATGATATTCCTGTCTTGAGTGTTAATGTTTTCAATATTGTTTTTCCAAAATAATTTAGATTCACAAATCAACTGAGGTACACACCTTGGTAATTGAACCTAAATGCTATGTCTTTTGTAGGAACCTCATGTTAATTTGGTACTTTCACATTCAGAACAATTTCTGTACATAAAAGAAGCAAGAACATTAAGATGAAGACTTAGGACATAAAGGCCAAAGCTAATGGAGTAGAAATCAATATCAAACTCCACAAATATTAGACTCAAAGCCTCCCTCATGAAGTACGCACCCTAGCCTAAGAAAGAGAACCGAGGTAAGACATTCTGCCAAAGACAAGGTTATTTAGTTATTTATCTATTTATTTATTATTTAACCAAAAATAATAAAGAGTAACTAGGTTATGATACATTGATAAAATCAATAAAAAACTAACTAGTTAAGAAGAAACCAGAAATAATTGATTTTTTCCTTATAAGATAGAAATATCCCAATGAATTTACACCACACCTAAACAAACAGTTGTAAAAAGCCAAAGGTCAAAATGAGCTCTATAAATCGAGTCAGCTTGAAACCAAATGCAACTTGGACAAGGTACAAAGAGGAGACTTGAAATACATAAAGTGGAAAAACCATGCATTTCAGCTTCCCTGTTGCCTGGCTTGTAATTTGGGAGAAGAAGCACAGCAGAACTGTTTGATTGGCACCCCACATCTCTAAAAAAAAAAAAAAAAAAAGAAAAAAAAAGACCCAACCCGTCAATATCATCGGCTTACTAAAAAGAGCCAAAGAGCAAAGAGTCAATAGATGTAAATTATTTTGAAAATGACAAACATTTCCACCTGTATTTATAACTACATATGGTTGCTATTCAAATGACTCTGGACTGACTGGTGAGGTCATCACTGTAGCAGAAGAAACCCCAAACTAAATACAGCCTGGCAAAATAGAGTTCAAAACTTTTAAACACAAGGGTATCTAAGTTACATAAAAATAATAAAAGCCCTCATCATTTTCTTTTCACTTTAATCTACCATATTCTCTAGAAATTCATTATTCATTGCTTTTTATTCTGTATTTTTATGATTTCAAAATAGTTGATAATAATTACTAAGCTTGGTGTAATGAAGAGCCATTTTACATGGTTTTATTGTAATAGATATGCTTTAGACCAAAGGAACTGAAAGCATTAATGCGATAAAATACAATTATGAGCTGAATTATCCTTTGAATTATTGATGCAGTATTGACTCGTTTGATATCTCCCATAACAAATGGTCAGAATATACACTTACAGGTTAATAAGCCCTACCAAGTGTAGAAGTGTGCAGTAGCTGAGCCCATAAATTCAGTAATTTTATCACCCTATGTTTTATTAAAATTTATTAGATTCCATCAGAGGCACAAGGTCAAGAAAGAGCATCCACAAAAGAAGGTATTTTGCTCCAATATAAACATATTTAAATAGTTACAAAAGCAATGCTCATTGTATAATACATGCCATTTTAATAATCAACATCCACTTGTGAAGAACTTGAACATACAGTTAATGATTGTATGACCAATGATTCCAAAGGTACTGTTTATACAACAGACAATTGGAAAATGATGTTTAACTACAGAAAACTCATGTGTTTTTATTTTAAGCCACACATATTATTTCTGTGTGCTAATTTATTATTTATGTCCACATAATATTTCTTTTTTCATAACTAGTTAACTCTTACAATCAAAATAATGTCTTAAGCTCTTTGTAACAGTTATAAAGTTTCTGAAGAGATATTGTTAGGAAATAAATATGTTCAAACATATTTTCAAAACATTAATTGGTTTCCAAATGAAGGCAACATATATTTTGCTTTCTGTATACAAGTAGCATCCATGTCATGTGAACACAGTTTTATGTGTTTGAATATCATAAGTGCAGACTGCCACAAAGGATAGCAATACATATTCTCTCAGTCTTTTATATATAATATGATTCCAGGGGAAAACACTATACAATTAAAACTATGAGTATCAGAAGTCGTCAACTAAAACGTTGAATTTACAAAGTTTTTATGTAATTATTGCAAGTAATAAGAACTGTCTGAGATCATAAGTCCAGTATGGGTGCTGTTTTTACAACATTCTCACAGAAAGTCTCACATCTTCATAGAATTTTGGGGGCATTCTATCAGTTGATACTTTTATAAGGTATTAATCAGCTATTATTGACTGAAAGGATTATTTTAAAATGATACAAATGAATCATATTTTCCCATTTCCCCTTTCAGATTTAATTTTCTTCATTCTACTGAATGACATCTGAAAAAAAAAGTATAGTTGAGAGTCAAATAAACTGTATACAAGTGTGCTTTTATTGAAGAAGAAAGAGACCATTCTTCCTTAAGTTATTTCATTTCTATTCAGTCTCTGCCAATGTAACAAGATTCTTCAAAGTTTCCTGTGGGGTGCTCTCAGAATTCTCTGTGGGATATGTGATGTGCACCCTGAGGAAGAGGTCTCTGGTTAACCTTTATCTCCTGAGACTTTCTGAGAAATGTGAGCAGCAGCTTCTAAATTGGTGGCTAGTCACAGGGGAATACATTGCTATGTTTATTCTGTAGGATTAGACCCAATTAACCAACAAATAGGAGAGAGAGAGAGAGAGAGGCACTGTTTCAAAAACGGTAAACATCTTTCACCTAGTGTGTCTTTCTTTTCCAATTTTCCAGGCTAATTTATTTTTGTTTATGAAGACAAAAACTCTTTCCTAGGAGCTTAAGTCATTTCCTCAGTTGTATTTCTTTGGTATCCAGTCCCTTGTTCCACTCAGACAGGTATCAATTACTGTTTGAGGACTGAGTCTCAATCCCTATAGATAGCAACCTCTATCTTGAATATTTCTAATATCTCTAGCAGCAAGTACAACTCTTGGTGTAGAGTACATGGTCACTAATTTCTTTTATTAAATGATACATAAAAGTGTTGATGAAAATTTTCTGTCCCATTATTATTCATCTGGATCCTGGTTCTTCAGTCTAAATAAACAAAAGGAGTAATTTTATTCATTTTAATAGAATGTCTCCAAGCTTAGTGTAACTGGTTGGGAAGAGTAACCATGGGATGTGTATCTGTGGAAATTTAAAAAGAATAAAAGTAATGAAGGGGTTCCACTAATGGAATTCAGGGATCAAGTCCCCCTAGAATGTTCTTTCT
Source organism: Peromyscus leucopus (assembly GCF_004664715.2). Classification (NCBI taxonomy): domain Eukaryota; kingdom Metazoa; phylum Chordata; class Mammalia; order Rodentia; family Cricetidae; genus Peromyscus; species Peromyscus leucopus. Next base: position 110,590,326 of record NC_051063.1, read on the forward strand.
CTGATAATGGAATTTCTTGGTAATTTTTTTTTTCATTTCAATCGTAGTTTATCATCTCTTGATCATGTCTCCTTATTTTAATCTCAACATGCTATTTACTGTAGACTGCTTACTGTTTATTATGTATTCATTCTTTACAGAAGTATTTATCCAGTGCCCACCTATCCTCCATGTATATGATTGGGAACCGTAAAAATAAAAGCACATTCCTCTACTCATACCTGTTGCTCTCTGACATACTGACATACTGCATGGATCCTAATACATTGTATCAAGTGATGAGCTAAATGTAACTAGATTTGTAACTAGTGCAGTTTTCACTAACAACAAATGCCTTTTGAATTGCTTAACATTATAATATGACCTGAGAGTATGTGTCACATTTTCCAAGTCCAATTAGCCTAAATAAAACAAATAAAGAACAAACAAAAATTCAGAACTTAATACTAGTTGGCTGCATTCATCTGGGTGAGGAAAAGAAGACAGAAGACATGTTTTCTAACATGTCTTTTCAGCAGACAACAGTGCTTGACGGGCACAGATGGACATGAGAAACCTGTGTTCAAGTCTTGCTGATTGTGCATAATAATACACATGCAAAAGATTATTTCAGTTGAACTTAGTGAGCATCTAGGTCAACTGGAGTTTCCAACTGGAAGTATGGCAGTTGTAGGCTGTACATTCTCATTTGAAAAGTCACGGAAGAAAAATCATTATTCTTGCAATCAATTGTCTTCTAATCAATTGTGGCTCCAATATCCATGGAAATCCTGTCATCTGGAGGGTGGAATAGACAAAACTTGTTTAGCATTCTGGGCTTAGTCTCTACAAACTCCAAAGGGTTCCATCCTTTTTTCTCAGTTGGAGAATACAGAGGGTGACTCAGGTTCTATCACACAAGAGACTAGGTAGGGATATCCAGCAGGACTGCGAGTAAGTACTGCTCCTTAGCTGAGATGTTTGCATAGGAAACAATGGTATGCAGAGAATATCTTTTCCAACATACTCTTCATCTTTAAGTCATCATCCATGTGAGTCTCTGGAGACCAGTGACCCAGATCACTGTCATAGGCTTCATTGGACAGCAGTGGAGAAAAGACTCTGATATAGGCAAACCAAAATCCTACATTAGGAAATCTTTTATTTGAAAATAGAGAAAGTGTTTTCCAGTGAGGCTCAAAGGTGGGGCAGTCTCTCCAGAAGACTGAATCCACTAGAAGTATTACAAGATGAGAATTCTGTGAGTCTTTGAGTTCCTGCATTTCAGAGATACAACTAAAACTGTGCTTTTCTTACAAATTTCAAATATATCTGTATTCATATGATTCTTTTTTGCCTGAAAGTTTTAAATTCATATTCTTAAAATATAAGCTCCTGAGCAGTGGTGGCGCATGCCTTTAATCCCAGTACTCAAGAAGCAAAGCCAGGCAAATCTCTGTGAGTTCAAAGCCAGCCTGGTCTACAGAGCAAGATCCAAGACAGGCACAAAAACTACACAGAGAAACCCTGTCTCGAAAAATCAAACAAAACAAAACAAAAAACAAAAACTAAAATATAAGCTCACATACAATTTTAAGTTTGCCTAGGGCTGTATTTTCACAAATAGAATTGGGTTTGTATTTTAACAAATAGAATTATAAGTGCTAGTCAAAACCACCTAGCCAGCACATTGATGGTGTCCTTACAAGTCCATTTGAGCCACAAAGCACCACTCCTCATTACACATGTGGCTTCTCAAGTGTAAGAGAATCCAAGTCTCTTGGCTATGGAATAGATAGGGGAAAGGGATCAAATGCAGCTCCCCAAATGATTAGCCTAGATTACTTAAGCTAGAGCAGTGTGTCTCCAAATAACACAGGCCCATGCTACCAAGGCTTTGGTAGATTATTGAGTCAGGATCTAGGTGTGAAGCGGAGCATGAAGCTGAGGAATACATGGCAATGAACTTCGATGATGCGATTGCTGCTCTGACTGGCAAGGTTTAGACTGGTTGTGTATCTGTCAATGTTGTTCCTTCCCTGTGCTTTACTGAGCAGCCTTTGGAGCAGCTGCATACTACTACTCAAAAGGATAGATAGGACATAATGTGTGGCACTCAGTGCAGAGTTTTTATCATTATCTGTTAGGAATGAGAATTCAGGAGCTCTGCCTCAAACTACTACATCACAAAATTCTTTGCATCAGGTCTGAAACACTGTATTTGGAAAATTACAGGCAATTACCATGTTCTTTAAAGATAAAAACTCTGTGTGTGGAATCTGTGGGATAGAGGTCAATAAGCATATTTGATCAAATATCATTTGTATTGGTTGCTGAATATTTAGACCAAAAAAGGAATAAACAGATGAATTGGAAAATTAAAGATTGAGGATACCTAGGTATCTGGAGTGATAATCTCACTTTGTGCTTATCATTTTAACTATGAGAGCAAGGTTTGTAAGTGCATGGTCAATGGGTAATTTGAATAAGACAGTGGACACTTCTGTAGATTCATGTTTCTGGCTCAACTCTAAATGTAACCATTGCATTCCAAAAAAGCAGCTTCCTTTTTTTTTTTTTTTCCTGAAACATGGTTTCTCTGTGTAGTTTTGTTCCTTTCCTGGAACTCACTTTGTAGACCAGGCTTGCCTCCAACTCACAGGGATCTATCTGCCTCTGCCTCCCGAGTGGGGGAACTAAAGTCATGCATCACCACTGCCCAGCCCAGCAGCTTCCTTACATACATAAGTATATTAGGAGATTATTATGTTGTTTTTTCTGATTTTAATAGAGAATTGAAGAACAAATGTGATGGCTTATACAATGCACATTCAGAATTTGATTAACATTTTAAATTGTTAGTAATTTTGGTAGGTTAAAAAAGAAATGCTCCTCATGATTGTGTGTAGGGTGATATTTATATAAGAAACTATTTTAGGAATGTATGAAGAGTTTCTTATCTGTGTTTAGAGAGGAACATTTAGTCAGATAGAAAAATAAGAAAACCAAAGAACAAAACAAACATCATGTCAGAAAAAGGAGACAAGGTAGACACAGGTAATTACAGGAAGGGTCTTATGCATCAGACTAGAGCTGAACTTAGAGGTATTTGCAAAAGTTTCAACTATTATCCACTACACTCCATTACCAGTGCATATTTAGTATGAACAGGTATATTTTAATGAATCATACTCTGAAAGATATTATATTAACCTTCAATGCTAGCTGGTGTAGTCCTTGAGAAAAAGTTTATCTTTTGATGAATGTACTTGGACTAGATCAATGCAGGGGAAAGGAACTTCACCACTAGAGAACCATTACAAAAGGAGAGGCTTACCAGGAACACACTCACTTGCCTATCATGATTCCATATGCCCAGTCACACCCCTGAGATGCTGGAAGTTAAGTGAGTGCAATCACACACACACACACACACACACACACACACACACACACACAAAAAAAAAAAAGTGGCAAGGAAAATGATCCATCACCAGTGCCTTTATCCTAACCAGGACAATGCCTCCATGGAAATAACTAGAAGAAAATGAAGATAAAGTAACTAAGGAGCAGAAACAGCAGAGGAAATTACGTTTTGTGTTTTGTGTTCCCAAGTAATGATACCCAACATCCCTGAGCTTCCAGTGAAATTAAGCTTAATGTGCTATTTGTTCTCTCAGATCCCATTGTTCATAGCACCCTACCTCTTCTTCTGTTTGCTGTCTATTACAATTTATTTTTTATAAAGCATGTGATTAATACCCCATTTATGTCTTTCTCTGAAATGTTCATGAGGACAAACAGAAATGGTCTCCCAAATGACCTTTGTTGAATCTCTTGATACTTTTCTCCCAAATGAATGTTTTAGCATTTACAAATCACTTTCATTTTCTCTTTGCCTGCCACAGAGGTTTGAATCTCCACAGTGACTCTCTTCTCCAAACACCACATTTTTTAAAGGATCAAATAAAGTTCATGGTGGCTTATCTCAATTTCCCAGGGATAACTCACATTTTAAAATGAGAAAGTCAGAATAAATCAACAGCAATAGTTATGGAGGTCTCTATTCAAGACAGCTGCCTTCCTGTCTCTATTCCCAAAGGCATTTGAGGCATGGTCTCAAGGACATGGGAGGTTAACAATCAGAGGATATTAAAGAGGTGGTGAGCGGGTGAGCAGGCAAAACATCATACCTAAGAAAGCTGGGACCTGGAAGCTGAGCAAATCTCTGCTTGTAGAAGTGTTATTACAAAGGAACATACCACGATGGGAATGGCACAAACCAGCACCAGAAAACTGTAGAAAACCATCAGAGAAGACAATGACTGAGCAGGAGATAGGCAAATGTTGAAATTGGTGTTGTTACAAGTAACTATAATAATAAAACAGTTTTTAAGCATTGGCTGAAACCCACCAGTATGCTGTGCATTATATCTGTGCCTCTCATCACCCACTGAACCTATAGTTATAATTTGATTTTATGCTTACTTTTAAGGTTTAAACTGCAGTTCAGAGAGGTCATAATTAAAGTATGCTGTTAATGAACATTCAATACCAGGTTCCACTTATTTTAATGGTAAGATGGTTGCTTAATATGCTTACCATATTTTTCAGTCAAAATAGCATATGACAACATTCAATCCCTAACTTAAAAATATGTGCTTCATTGTGTAACTTGATCTGCTTAAGAGGCCCCCTGCAGTAGTATCAGAATCTATCCCTGGTGCATGAGCAGGCTTTTTGGAGCCTACTGCCTATGATCAGACACCTCACACAGCCTTGAGGCAGAGGGAGGGGCTTGAATTTGCCTTTACTAAATGTACCTCTTCATGGGTAGCCTTACCTTCTTGTAGGAGGGCTTGGGAGGTGGGTTGGGAGGGGGAGGTTGGAGGGGCAGAAGAGGGAAGAGGGTGATCTTTGATTGGTATGTCAAATGAATAAAAAAATTTCTTAAAAAATTTATGTACTTCATGCCTTCCCTGGAGAACAAAGCTGTATATAAAGATGTTGGGTAAACCCATTAATTTCTCAGCTCCTATGTTCCTACTCTACAAAACTGAGGTAATTTGAATGTCTGTCCCAAAAATTAGTAACAAAGATAGAATGAGCTAATGCAGGCAACCCATGAGAACCATGTCTTTTGTGTACAAGACATTCCATGCATCATTTTTTTCTGCATTATCCCTACAGCAATTGAAGGTATGTAGGGATGGCAATTATAACAAAGACCTGTGACCATTACTGTGGTAGTAATATGATTGAGCTAGTAATGAGTCATATATGGAAACAAATACTAAATGCAAAAACAGATGGAAATGAATAATGAAGAGTGAATCAAATGAAGTGTAATAGAGCTGGCTAAAGTTGTTTTCTTGCTAAAGAATACAAAATAGAACCCACTTTGAATAGATAATGAGATATTGATCAAGATTTGATAATATGAAAAGATATCTCATACAAAGTAGTGGAAGCCTCTCACTTACACAGTAGTCCAGCAGTTTTAGCATTCTCATTTTTGGTCAAGTAAACTGAGCCTCAGAGAGGTAAAATAATGTAATTAGGCTTCAGAGCTATGATTGCATAATAACTGATTACTTTGGTATAAGGTGCACCTTACTCATGAGCTTACATATATTCTCTATAACTCAAAGCTGAGATATTCCAGAGTCTTCTTTCAGACACACAGGCATCTAATATGCTGCATGATATTGTGACCACGTGCCTCCCTTTGAGTGGAAATATATCACTCATTTAACGTGAGAGTTTAAGCTTTTTAAGAATACCTTGGGACTGGTGACATGACTCTAGGTCAAAGCACTTGCCACAGAACTCTGATGATCTTTGTTTAGACCCCAGAAGCCACGTACAAAAGCAGGATGCAATAATAGTCATCTGTAACCCAGCACTCTAATGGTGACAGGGGAAGTGGAGACAGGGTAGTTGTTTGGAATCTCATTCACCAGCTAACCAATTATGCAACACAGCAAAGAGAAAGGTGAGACTTCAACACTCACATTGAAGAAAAGACTCTCCAATATTCCCCATTTACCTCCACATGGGCACCTACACTTACACACAACACACACATGCATAATAAGAGTAAATAAAAAAATCCTTGAAAATTTTAGAGTTAAAAATTATTAGTTCCAGAGTTATATGTGTTAATTCCTACTGAAAGAAATGTATTTATTTGTGTAAACTTATCTAACATACTACATTATACGTTCTGGTTAATTTGGAACAAGAATGCATGGTGATTATAAATAAAAAGCATGTAATGTTGAGGCTGGAGAGATGCTTCAGTGGTTGTGAGCACTGGTTGCTCTTCCAGAGGACCTAGGTTCAATTCCTAGCATCCACATGACAGCTCACAACTGTCTGTACCTCCATCCAGTTCCAGAGGTTCTAACACCCTCACATAGACATGCATGCAGGAAAACGTCAATGCACATAAAATAAAAATAAAGAAATCATTTTAAAAAGCATGCATTGTGGAGACCTTGAGGCTTAAGGAAAAGATCTTAATAGTTTTATCTGTAAAGCAAATATAAATGCTTGAGGCAATCTCTCAGTTTTATGTGATGTAAATATTATCCATTATATACATCTATTGGAAATTTACATAGTACAACACTAAATTGGAAGCATGTGTTCTTTTATATATGTTAATTCATATATATATATATATATATATATATATATATATATATATATATATATACTCATATGGAAATGAAAACAAGCCCAAGGGTCAGAGCAGTGAGAAACATACGTGATTGGTACAGGGAAAAAGTTTTTGTATTGATAAACACCCTTTGTAGCAAGCCACCCCATGTGGATCATTATCTTCATTGTAAAGATGGAGGAAACCAATATAATATTCTATCTATCTCTTTGAAATTGGATGACATACTATGCAACCAATAAAAAGAATCAATCAGAGATCTTCCTCTTATGAGCAATGTTTAGAAAGAACTCAGGGGAATTTAACCAAAAGGGGGTGGGTACAGGCCAAGTTCAGAAACACAATGCAAGGCAAGAGTATCTCCATGCACATCCAGGAAGCACGACACTAGAATATCTTCATGTAATGCAATACTGGAGCATCACCATGGAGCACAGCACTAAAGTATCTCCATGGAGTACAAAACTAGAGTAGCACCATGGAACAAAGCACTAGAGTATCTCTATGGAGTGTGGAGGACCAGCCCTCATCTCTTCCCCCACCCCAGGGTGCTTTTGAGGAATGAGGGATAGGAGATTTAGATGGAAATATAGAGGGGAGATAGAGACAGATAGAAAGACAGGACAGCCTCAGGAGGGTCTAGATCCTTATCCACTGGCCCCTTCTGTCTCTTCTAAAGGGCTTTTTAAAGGAATGCTAAGAGGTAGAACAAAAGACCTCCCCCTAGCACACCAAGTGCAGACCTCACTGCACAAATCTCACTAGGAAACCTCTGTGGGCTCCTACAATGGAGCACAGTACTAGATTGTCTCCATGGCACACAGTACTAAGAAGCAGCTTTCATAAACAGTTACTCAGAGCTAAGAGTACTGGCTTGAGTGGTACATGGAAGCTTCCTAGAAAGTGTACAAAACTCAAGTCCTAAAGGCACATACCTGGAGTTTTCCAGGTTGCAAAGCAAAGGGTTTTTAACTGTAATATCCATTTGTGCAGGAAATATTATATAGATGACTCCCAAATCTGCTAAACATTCAAATCTTAACTGAAATGCTGCCTCCTTTATTGAGGTCTTTCCATAGCCTCAGTTAGAGTTAACATCACTATCACCTAGGTTCCGAAGCTTCTTTGATTATAACTGCAGAATAACACATGAAGCTTAAATTGAATGCCCTTCTAGTACATAGGATTGTGAATTCCTAAAGGCAGCTGGCATGTGATAATGGTACAACTCACACATAGTGATCTATGTTCAAATCCTGAGATTACCTATTATTGACTTGAAAACAATTCTCATTTTTCTGTTCCTTAGATCCTTCATTTTAAGAGGGAATATTTTGTCATAACATTTTCATTGATTATATCTATGATTATGGGGATGGCAAGGCACAAAAACAATTATTAAATTTGTGATTTTAGAAATCTTCACCTTAAACTAATGTACACTGTTAGTTAAGGGGAATTTCTTGCAAAGTCTATAATATGTTTTCTATAACGTCTAAAATCGTGTTACTCAAAGAAGTATCCATAACTAAAATGAGGGATAATTGTATATTTTTCACAGATTAATCATGTTATTATAAAAACTACCCTTAATAAAAATACCCCCCCAAATAATTTTAAAATAAAATTTCCAAACAGATGATCTGTCTTATGGCCACACAGCAGGCATCAAAGGATGTATGCATAAACCAGCAATTAAATAGCATTTCTATGCTAAGACAATAGTTTCACTAATTAAATAAACCAAGTAAGGTTTATTTTGGTCTTTTGCCTCTAGAACCCTACTCCTTAGTGGAACTGGCTTGCATTCCATGTCCTATCCTGTCTTTATATAAACCTACCAAGAATATTCATCTTATTTAATGTTTCACCTCCCAAGACACTTTTGGAGTGTATAGGGCAGTTTCTTCCTAAGGAACAGCTTCTTAAGAAACCATAAAAAATAATTTTGAACTATACTCCATAAGGGTTCCATCCTTTAAATTCCAGGTAGACAATCTAGGTCAGCTCTGGTAAGGTAATTAATAAACGTGCATTTTAAATGAATGAACAAAAACATCCAGGTGCACATTGTCTCATTTCCAGCTGTAAACAGCATAGATGATGTTCAAAATTGCTGAAACTTCTACTCTTATCTTTGTTTGCTAGATGAGTGGAAAGGGGAAGCCATTAAGCTCCAAAAGAGTCTTGACTCAACCTGCACTCTTCTATACTGTACCGTTATGAGTGGGTGTGTCCTGAACATTGAGGGGGTATGTACTACTAGAACACAACCCAGCCTAGCTCAGGGTCAGGAAATATTTTGAGAATGAGAGCTATATAGTTTAAAGGCCACAATTTTACATGAGAAACTAGTTTAATTTTTAAAGTATCATTTACTAATGCAAGCTCAATTGCAATATAAAAGTGTTCACTTCTGTCTGATAAGTACCCTTCCACTTTCATGCATTAAAATTAAGATGAAACATTTTATATTTAGACATAATTACTTCTTTTATACTTTCAATTATTCTAAAATTTAAATCAATTTGTCATTATGGCGTAAATAAAGTAAGCAACATTAAAGTGTTATTCACAGTGCTTTATCCTAGTCCAAATGTGATTATCTAAATGTTTTCCTTATGTGTGTTGACAGTTATATGAATCTTTTTACACATAAACATAAAATGCTATAGTCAAATTCAATACTGATTTGTTTGTATGCTATTTTATATCATAAGAATTCACTGATATTGGCATCCAATGTTATTTAATTGATCCACTAATTTATTAGAGTTTTCCTACTTATTTTATTTTAGCAGTCAATGGTGTTGTCTGTCTACATCTTCCTTATTTTGGTATTGAGTCTTCGGAAAGATACCATCATCCACAAACTTCAACCATGTCATTGCCTTCTACCACAGAATAGTCACGTCATATAAAATATAAGCTCCTAGTGTGTGTTGTCTTTCATTTTCTGGGTAAATTTCTGTACATGTGTGTCTATGTTTGAATATGCTCCCTGAAATGATTGCTTGAAGGCAACAGCCTTGCTTGTAATTTTATTATTCTTTGTTCATCACAATAATGCTACATATGTCCAATTTTAATAAGTGTAAAGTGAATTATAAGACATTAAACTTATAAACAAATTGACAGAGTAATCAAGGATCATTTCTTTGCATTTCAGTATATTAGGAATTAATATTTAAAATCTTACATATAATACACTTTGTAAAAATTTGAATGTAATATTTATTATTTTATTTCTAAAATTTTCATTTTAACAATAGAGATAAGCAGGGAATCCACTTTACTACCATTCAAAATAAACACTTTCATACACTATTTTTCGGTTCTTTTATGGTCATTGAAATTCGTAGTGAAGTATGAATTAATTATTACATAGCATGTACAAGTGTTTAATTTCTTAGCTTATTTCTCTATGTAGTATGTATATTCAAAAAACATTCTGAAGTTTTTTCTTAGGCATGAATAGAATTATGTATAACTCATGAAATTTATGAGCTATTCATCCTCCATTCAGAAGAATATGTGGAAAGCATCATGCTACCCACAAAAGAAGGTTAAAATGCTGAACACAGAGGACATTATTCATATGGATTTCAATTGTCATAGAAAAGTATGACCATAAATCCATATGCAATACTGAAAGCACTGTGGAATAAAAAAAGCTTTTCAATGCCTAGTTCAAGGTTGATCGTGTCAGGCTATTACAAACAAAGCAGCTTTTTGTGCTGAGAGGACAATGCAGAAATGCTAATAAAATGTTTAGGCCACCAAAACTCCAGTGAAAATATAGCAGAAGATCTCTTCAAGATCAACTCTAACCTCTCCAAAGTATTCGGCAAACATCCTCTTACATAAAATAGTTTCTATTTACAATGCAATTGTTATTAGTCCATGGATAATTATTTTTAGTAATGGTATACATAGCAGGATTAATTAATAGTTTTGTTTTTTTTTAATTTGGAGAAACATTAAAATCTGACTTGGTAATCAATATAATCTGCTATCTTTCTAGTTCTTAGCTAAATCATTCATGAAATAAAACACAGTGACACTAATTACTCTCTTGGGTTAAGTGAAAACATGCAAAGTTCTCAGAAGACTGTGATATACTAGGTGCTTTTTTATGTGTAGCTCTTGTTATGAATGGTGGTAGATTGTGCACTGGGCATGATTACCTTACAATTGCACACTTGGCCCATATTATCAGCACTGCTGTGTTACTACACAAGCAGGCTCATTAAAAATCTGCATACATTTTGAGGTAACCGTGTGTATGTGTGTGTGTGTGTGTGTGTGTGTGTGTGTGTGTGTGTGTAAAAACACTATAATTAGTAATAACCACAGTGGGAGGTTAGGGGGAGATCCAAGTAAACAAGTTTGAAGCCCAAAATAAATAAATTACTGTTAATTCACCTCATTAGAATTTCAGAAGCAGTTATAGCTTTAAATATAACTTGATTAGAGGCCCAAGATCTAACAGCAAGAGGGAAAATTACAAGCCTTGTCTTATTTCTTGAAAACTCAGCAAGTGGTGATTTGGTTGGTTCCTAATTATGTTGGTTAGGGCCATACACACATTCCAGAAGCAATCATTGTGATCTATGTCAAAGGAGATTAATCTCAACCCACATGTCACTATTAGAGTTTTATGTATTGAGAGAGAAAGGTGTTATCTATATATACCAAATATATTAAATTCCATCACACTGAAGTGATATTTTCAAATGTAGGTAAACCAGTATTTCATTGTCAAGCAATACGTTTCTACTCCAAGGACTGAAAGCAATTTTATGTAGATAATACAGGTAATATGGAAATTTACTATAGGTTTCAAATTTATAATTGAACACACTTCTGTCTTACTGAATATTCAGTAACCTCATTTGAAATCCATCTTTATTACTGATCAAAGACTAAGTTACCATTACATTTCCAGGAGAAGGGAAACTATTAATAATATTATATATATTATATTTATATATAATATTATTATTATAAGCATTTCTTTTTATAGTATTAACAATTCACTTTCTGTTATCTCTTTGAATCTATTGTGTAGCATTTCCTGGACAGATATAAACAAACATCTGTGTCTCCCAGATAAGTCATCGATGATAAATTAAAGAAAATCTTCCACTCAAATCTTGTTTGGTGAATGAATATGCTAACTGGGGATACTTAAAGAAGTATATGCAAGATGTTAATTACAGTGGCATAGGTAACTCAAAGACAGGTACCTCACTGAAAATCCCATTCTAACAAGTGTGTAGTAATGAAGTTGCATCTCTGAAATTCCCTGCCTAAACTGTAAGGCATCTCTACAGAAGAGCTATTGACCACTGTTTAAACAAATTTGATAAGTAAAAATTTGAGTGCCAGGAATAGGTAGATTAATTGCACAAACATCATGGAAGTAGTCAGTCACTTTTTGATTGAACATAAAGTCTATTCCACAAGTTGAAACCAATATCTTGCATGACTGCATGATTATCAGGGCCAAGAACCTGCTGGTAGGCAGGCCATAGACCCTAGGGGAGAATGTTCTATCATTCTGCTAAATGGGCACAACTCCTAAGGACTTACTGTTATGACATAGATCTCTCAACCCTCATCATTGAAGTTTCTATGTCCAGTAGATGGTGATTAACAAAAAGGTCAAGTGGTCAAGGTATAGAGAATAAGAGACTGCAGAATTCTCAGTCCTAAATGGAACAGTTTTTATCATATCCCTCCTTCTCAGACTCAGGGGTCATTGTCGAAGAGACATGGAAAAATTGTAAGAGCCAAGGTGGGGATGAATACAAGAAAAGAGTGACTTACAGACACAAGAAACCTGCACATATGAACTTACACTAGTTCTTCCAGCATGCACAATGCCTGTGTAAGTTCAAGTCAGAACAAATCACAAGATAGTGAGGAAAGTTGAGCATAAGATACTACCACTAGCTCAGGGGTTATTGGCAAATAATAACTGATGGGAAAGGACAAGTCAGTTGTCTTAAGTAATAGTCTCTGATAAGCTTATCAAATTCCAGTGTAAAGACACATATCCAAGAATACATGTGCAACACAAATTGGGTTTGATAATGTGAAATCAAATGAGGACACAAAGTTAGATAAGTAGGGAAAGGGGTGGATCTGGGATGAATTAGAGGAGGTGAATATGATTAAACACACTGTAAGAAATCTAAAAGAATAATATAAATTATTAAACAATAAATTATTTAGAATACATAAAAACCCCACATACTTAAGAGGTATCATAATTCTCATAATTCAGAGCCCTAACCAACAACTCAAATGGAGGTATTTCATGCTTTGTATTGGTCTCTTATGAGGAGTATTGTCAGCCCAAATGGCATAACTTCATGTAAAAAATTATGTGTGTGTGTGTGTGTGTGTGTGTGTGTGTGTGTGTTATATAATTTTAGGTCAATATAAAACCAACATGATTCTTTGAGGCTTTACTAAATATCACCGATTATTTATCGATGTGACCTGGGTGTAAACCCATGAAAACAAACTACTATGGTAGGAAGGAAGATTGCACTCAAATTCTCTCATTTTCGCTATATAATAATTTGTCCCTTCTAGTCTTAGTCTTTTTTTCTACCCAGAATGTATATTTCCTGTTACCACCTCATTGCATTATATTTTTTCTAATTCTATGACAATTAAATTATACAAAAGCATGGGACTCTGGGAGTAGAATTGTACTGAATTTTGGTCAGATCTAATCATGATTATTTTGGGATTAATCTATAAGGTAGTTTAACAATAATTTGTTAAAATTTTGTTGCTAAATAATATTCCATGATATTGATATGACGCAGTTTCCTCATTAGTGAACTTGTTGATAGACACTAAAGCTAATTCTATTATGGGCTTATGACAGAGACATTAGTCACATGTATAAATACTTACATTTTCATTGTTCTTAGAACAATGAATGTAGGTTTTCTGCACTGTATAGAAAGTCTGTTCACGTGTTATTGTGGAGATCACAGGACAACTAACCAGTTGTTCTTTTCTTCTGTCATGCTGGTCCTGTGGTTGTCATTCAGATTATCAAACTTTACAGCAGTTGTTGTCTTTACTGAGTTGTTTTACCACTCTAAGTCTGCATCTTCAAGAAGTTGTTCCTAACATACTACCCTACAACATCTGTCCATATTGGATATTCATTTGAATTTTAGTTATTCTAATAGGTATATATTATCAAATTACATTTACCTATTTATTGTGTTAAGTATTTTTTCCTGTGTTGGTTTTCCTTCTATACATTTTCTTAAGTGAAACATCTATTGTTTTGTTCTTGATTGAGTAGTTCAATTATAATTGTTTTGAAGAATCTTTTAATATTCTAGCACAACTGACTTATCATACATAGAGTCTGTAAATTTCTTGCCCACTATTGTTGTAGCAGGCTTCACCAATTAACAGTGATTTTAAAGAAGTTGTTCTGAACCTATCTGATGCTGCAACCCTTTAATTCAGTTCCTCACATTGTGGTGAAAACACACTCCCCACCATAAAATTATTCTATTGCTATGTCACAACTGCAATTTTGCTACTATTTTGAATTGTAATGTAAATATCCAATATGCAGCCACTGCTCAAATGTCATTTGGCTCCTAAGGGGTCACAACCCACAGGTTGAGAACCTTGACTTTAGAGCAACAGAGCTTCCAATTTTGTTCCAATGATGTTCAAGAGATTTACTATCTTATGGATAATAGGTTTTGTTGAATCCAAAATCATAAAGGATTTCTAATAAATTTCTGAGATATCGAATTGGTTCCATATTTGTGTCTGTTTCTAATACAGAAGTATTATATGTGATATGAAGTGTAGACTGACATGTTCATATTTTGCCATCAATAGCTAATTGTTCTGAAGGTTTTATTTTGTAGGTGGTATCAGAATTTCCACATAAACAAGATTAGGTTACGTTTTAACATACAGTACTTGTTAAACATTCTATGTCATCTGTAAACTAAAGAGCTGACAATGGAAAACTTTTCAGGGTGGCAGGCTCTGCATTTCACAGGGATATAAATCTGGTAGCATGCTCTGTTCCAACCAGAAGCTAAACATGAAGTATGTTCATTCTTCACCATGACTGCTTATTTGGCTTCCAATGCAGCACCTAACTCTTTACAAGGATATAAAATACAGTTCATGTTTTCAGAATACAAAAAAAATAGTTTGTGAGTTATAAGTGGTATCTTAGTTAGCTTTCTTTTTTTTTTAATTATTTCACTCACGGTTCCACAGCTATCATCAAGGGAAGTTGAGGCAGGAACTTAAGCAGAGTGAGAACATGGAGGCAGGAACCTGAAACAGAGCTCATGGAGGAATGCTGTTTATTGAATTGTTATTCATGACTTACATTGCTTTTTTTTTTTTTTTTTTTTTTTTTTGAGCAACCAGGACCACCATCTCAGAGGTGGTACCATCAATAATGAGCTGTACCCTTGCCATCAGTCATCAATAAAGCAATGTGCCATAGGCTAACCACAGGCCAATTTAGTCAAGGAATTTTATCAATTGAGAATTTTCTCTTCCAAAATACCACTGACTTATGTCAAGTTGATATAAAATAAGCCAGCACAAGTAGATAGATATGTTATATTAGTTTATCAAAATATATCAAAGTTTTGATTTGTTTTATTTTTTAAAATAATGTTCCCAAAACAAGTTATTCAGAAGGCATCACATCTGAAATGAGGCACAGAGTGAAACAAGTAAAATAATAATAATTATAAGAAGTGTCCATAGAGCATAACCACTGGGTTGACATTCTAAGTGACAGGTCAGGAGACCACTGAGCCAGGAGTTGTGCCATGTCCACAAAGAAACAACACCATTTAGCCACCTTGAAGACAAAGCAGATAAAACACCCAAGGTTTGAAATAGAGCTTAATATTTGGGGAAAAGTAAGTCCTACAACACAATTGCAGAGTATGGGAAAGCAAATTCAGGAGACACCATGGAGAGATGGGACAGGATTGTGATGGCAGTGTAATTGCGTTCATAGTTTGTTCTAAGCGGATTTTTTTTTTTTTTTTTTTTTTTTTTTTTTTTTTGGTTTTTCGAGACAGGGTTTCTCTATGTAGCTTTGCGCCTTTCCTGGAACTCACTTGGTAGACCAGGCTGGCCTCGAACTCACAGAGATCCTCCTGGCTCTGCCTCCCGAGTGCTGGGATTAAAGGCGTGCGCCACCACCGCCCGGCTCTAAGTGGATTTGTTAAAGATTTTATTTTTTTATGTATTTAGTTAGTTAGTTAGCTATATTTTTCAGTGCTCTATTAGTATGTATGCCTGTATGCAGAAGAGGTATCTTAAGAGAACATCAGATCTTGAGCCGGGCGGTGGTGGCGCACGCCTTTAATCCCAGCACTCGGGAGGCAGAGCCAGGCGGATCTCTGTGAGTTCGAGGCCAGCCTGGGCTACCAAGTGAGTTCCAGGAAAGGCACAAAGCTACACAGAGAAACCCTGTCTCGAAAAACCAAAAAAAAAAAAAAAAAAAAGAGAACATCAGATCTCATTGTAGATGGTTGTGAGCCACCATGTGGATGCTGGGAATTGAACTCAGGATCTCTGGACGATCAGCCAGTGTTCTGAACCAATGAGCCATCTGTCCAGTCTTCTATAAGTGGATCTTAACTCTATGTCTATATTATAACAACCATGGAAATTGTGGAACATGTGTATGTTCAAATCAGACTTTGTGGGTTAGTTACATAGTAGTTTCATGGTAAAGACCAAGTCACTCACAGTATAAAATACTAATAACTGGGCTTTAAAGTAGCCAAGTCTCAATGTCAAAATAACTATTATAGTGCCAATTCACTGAAAAAGCATTAATTAATAGTGGGTATATTCTTGATATTACAGTCTATTCCTTTTCAAATATTTCATGGAATAACAAAACTCAGGAAGTTAAAGTTTATCCAATGTAAAATTATATTTTAATTATCTAAAATAGCTATTTATTCAAGCTACTTATTGAGTTGACACATTCTAATATAATGGTGATAAAGTGTTTTATAATTATATGCTATATCAACTATGCTTATGGTTCATTGGATAGTAGGAGATGCCATATAGACTTACAGAGTTTGGATCACAACTTTACATGGTGAGATATGCAAAAGGAGAGACTAACAAGCAGCCACTTAAGAACAAGCTAACAGCACACTAGGTCTGGAGGCAGTTGCTCATGTGTGGCAAGAGTAGTTCATTTAGTTATTTAGTGGTTCATTAGCAGTTATTTAGGCTTCCTGAATTTTATAAGGGTTGAGTGCTTTTACTGATGCTACTTTCCAGGAAATAACAAGCCTTCCATGTAAGGTATGTGGGCGTTTGCACACATGAATGTATATTTTGAAACTCAGAAGTATCAGACCTTATAAAGGAGTTATATGGAGTAGAGGATTGGTTTAGAAACTTGCTTCAGGAGAGTTGGGAGTTATTAGCCAGGTTTCCCAAACCAAATCTGGACAGAACATTTTACATTTTAAATTTCTCTTAAGTGATCTATCAAAGTAACAATAGTATCATTGTCTTATTTTGCAGTTGATTTTTAGTTATCTACCAAGCAGATATTGCCATATTGGATGCTCCTTTTTGGGCAGTTTCAGGAAAAGACAATCTAGCCTTTTTTGTTCAAAAAGCTAAGTCCAGCTGGGCAGTGGTGGCACATGCTTTTAATCCCAGCACTCGGGAGGCAGAGGCAGATGGATCTCTGTGAGTACGAGGCCAGCCTGGGCTACAGAGTGAGTTCCAGGACAGGCTCCAAAGCTACACAGAGGAAACCCTGTCTCGAAAAACAAAAACAAAAACAAGCCAGGCGGTGGTGGCGCATGCCTTTAATCCCAGCAAAGGGGAGGCAGAGCCAGGCAGATCTCTGTGAGTTCGAGGCCAGCATGGACTACCAAATGAGTCCCAGGAAAGGCGCAAAGCTACACAGAGAAACCCTGTCTCACAACAACAACAACAAAAATGCAGAATCCAGGTCCTCATTTTTGTCTGCTCTTTGACCAGAGACATGGGCACATAGCTGAGTCTGGATCAAAAGATTTGTCCTAGAAATTTAAATCTGGCTATCATACACAAAAAGTCTCAACAAGAAAGAGCATTGTACAGTGACAATTGATAATCAGCTTCCAGAGTGATAATGTCAAGCTCCCAGCAAGCTTCCAGCAGTGTCAGGAGCTGATGGCTCCCACAGTGGAGATTTGGCTATGGTTGCTGTGGCCACTGAACCTTTAGTTTATATCTAGTCTCTTGGTTCAGTTATCCTAGCTTTCTATAACTCTGAATTATTAACTGTCTTTCATAAATTCCCTTTCTACTTGAATCCACCAGAATTGATTTTTATTGCTCACAAGTAAGAAATCTGACAGATAAAACTCCATTAAAATATGAAAAATGGAATGATCAGGAAATTCAATTAATTTACCAGGACCATATACCCTGTCAGTGGCTAGCTGTTAGAAGCTAGTGCAATTAAAACTTGGTCTCAGAATATTTAATGCCAAAGACTGTCTCTACTCACTATATTCTGCTGTCGAATGTGAGTAACTACTTCTAAATGAGAAGTTATTATGATCAAAGTAACCTATTTCTATTTATAAAATGAGGAAAAATAAACCTTAATTCTACATCATAGCCCCTGTATCTACCAACCAATGTCACAAAGAATACTTCACATAATTTACATGATAGTCAACCAATCATCTTAAGTTAACACATCTTGTGTCAAATCCTTGTGTGAATCGTATGTTTCAGAAGGAACAATTAAATGCTATTTTGGGAAACCTGTACTAATAAGCAATGAAAAGTACCTACTTATTCACAGGTTATAAATGTAATGAACTAAAAATGTAATGTGCTATGAATTCAATCAGCCAATATGGGAAAGCTCAATGGGAAATATAACAACTTTATGTTAACTTGTGAGATTATCAAACAAATTCTTTATATAAGTTACATGAAAGGTCATCAAAAGGCTTCTTATTTCATCCTCTTTTAGAGTCACTCTGCAAACATATGGATTGAGTTTTGGCCAATGAAATAAGAACAGAAATGTTATAATCTATATTCAGTCCTGGTTCATTAAAATATGTGTTCTTCCATTTCACTTCTATAAGAGTGAGTAAAGGCTGTATCCCAAGATGGCAGACACCAGAAATTCAAAGGACTTGTGTGCAGAAAAACCTTGGTTGAGAATCATCTCATATTAACTAAATCTTGTGAGAGAAATGAATAAACATTTGTGAAGTTGAGCCTTTAAGATTTAGGAGCTGTATTACTGGAGCTGGATGTAAACAAAATTTTTTATATACATTTCTATCCTCTCTCTCTCTCTCTCTCTCTCTCTCTCTCTCTCTCTCTCTCTCTCTCTCTCATATGAATGTGTGTGTGTGTGTGTGTGTGTGTGTGTGTGTGTGTGTGTGTGGTGAGAATACACAAGCACATGCTGGTGTTTATTTTATACTTAGAGAAAATTCCATGAATAAGATAACCCTTGTAGTTTCAAGTACCCAGGAGAGACTGCTATTGTCAGGATGGTCAAAGCATTTAGATTCTGTACTGGGTTTGTCAAAGTTGCAAATGCGTAGATTTGAATATTATAATTTAGGAGTTAAATGCATTAAAGTTAGTAGAGAAAAATCACTGCCTTATTCAACTTATAGTGTTGCTAGGATTTATACTATGTTAGAACTCCAAGTTTCAGAGATGCCATCAAGATACCAGAGGTTATGAGGCTATATACATCATAAATTGAAGACACAGTGATAAGGTGAATATAGTTATCGCATAAGACACACATAGTAAGTCAAAATGTCCTATATTTTATGCACACAAAAATGTGTGGTTATGGTACCTATAATCCAGATTTCTTTGATTAATATCATCAACCTTTAAAATAATAAATCTATTTTCTCTGCTGAGATTTTAACACAAATTTTCTGCAAATGAAAGAGCATATAACCAAGCCATTCATTTATGGTCATTTTGTTTACTTAAATAAGCATTAGTTTCAAAGCATAAAACAAATTATCCATTTAATATTATACAATGTTTTATATCCTAATTGTCTTACCCTCTTCTTATAGTTGATATAATGTATAAGAGAAATAGAAAAAAGACTACTATTTTAATTTTTCTAATTTGCATTAATAGGAAAATCCATTTAATAATTAGTATTTTAGATCACATCTACTGATTTTTGTATCAGTCTATTGTATAGAAGTTTCCAGATTGTATTTTCAAAACTGAGAAATAACACTGTCTTGGCTATTAGCTTGTTAGTTTTTAAGCAACATAATTCACATATTAAGATCATTGATACTGATGTATCTTTTTATTTTTTCATTCACCACTCTTCATTCTGTTTTATTCAGTTTGCATCTGTGCTTTTGCAGCCTGAAGACATTGCTATCTGTTACTGATGCATCTGTAGATAAGCCTTCCAGGAACTAGAAAACCTGAATGAAAACCTAGAGAATGGGTGCTTTAGAGCAGGGCTTATTCAAGTTGAAATATAAATTTTTTTCTATTGTATTTTTTTTGTATAAGCAAAGATACTTGTGTGGTATTGATACCATGTCAAGAATGTAGCTTTTCTTCCACTAAAAGTCAGAGTGATACAACAGAATTTAAAACATCTTTTATTCAATGAAAAATATCCATAGGTAGAAATATTACCTAGAAACTGAAATATCTCTCTAGTGATGTGTTTGGTGCAGCAGCTTAATTTTAAACATCGTGGCATCTGTCTAGTTGTAGAATATTGCCCTGTAGCTATAGAGATCCAAAATACTGACAATATATTTAATCTGAATGTAGCAATTCTTTCTAAACAATCAATGTTAATGTACAATATATAATTTAACACAAAGATATAATTGTACATTTAATAAATAATATATAGCCAGGTGGTGGTGGCACACGTCTTTAATCCTAGCACTCGGGAGGCAGAGTCAGGCGGATCTCTGTGAGTTCAAGGCCAGTCTGGTCTACAGTGTGAGATCCAGGACAGGCACCAAAACTACACAAAGAAACCCTGTCTTAAAAAAACAAAATAAATAAATGAATGAATGAATGAATGAATAAATAAAAATAAATAATAAATAATAAATAAATAAATATAGATAAGGGTAGATATATGACTATTCTCATATACATATATACATAACACATTCATAATATACATATACATTATAAATTTATGAATTAAGTATCTTCTGATTGGTACCACAGCATGACACTGTATAGGAATAATGCTCAAAAATATTTCCTCCTCAAGGGATATGAAAGGTTCACCAAGATTCAAGAAAGACAATTCACAATTCTCTGAATTTCCTGAAATTTACAAGATTCATCTGGCCTCTCTTCATAGATTTATAAGCAATAATAGCTGCTCTGAAGAAACGAATGTCACTGACCTAGCTGCCAGTTGGTAAGGCAGCTCTATAGAGAGATTTCTTATATCAGCATCAGTTCTAGGATGGGCATTTGGTTATACAGCTAGCTGCATGTCAGTCATCCTTGTTCTTGCAAGTAACACCAGTCAGGGAAATCACCCTACTAAACTCACTGGTTCACTAAGCTAGACTTGAATGGAATCATTCCCTTCTACTGTCATTAAGGTACTATCTAGGGTTAAAAAGACATTTATTTCTGTCTTCCTAGAAATGTCTTACAGCATAGGAATCCAAACAATACTAAGAATACAGACAATATAGAAAAACTCTTAGACTATTAGAGCAGTTTCAAAATGCTAATATTACAGGGAGAAAAACCCCTTAAATCAAATAGCTAACAAATGTTTAAGCAAAGGTCCTATTTACACACTCATGGCACTGATGGTAGAGGAGTAAACACCGTAGGAAAGCTAGGGCAGTATCAGGAAAGAGCAGCATGAATAAGTAAATCTCCTTCAACCCAGGGACAGGGCTGAACAGCAAGCAACACTGCTCTTAGATGAGAAAAACTCTTTCCAAAATGTCTACCCTTTACCTCTGTGATTTTGTCAGCAATAATTAAGACAACATGCTGCAACACTACACTTGAAGTGCCAGTGGATACCTTCATTCTTGTATCTGACTTTAACCTGTGCCATGAGATAAGGAACAACTAGGAGAAAGTAGCCTTTATGTTCCATTTTGGAAATTCCCTAGTTTTCCAGTCAGTCAGTCTTAGAGTTAAACTCCTTGTTGCAGCCTATGTGGATGGAAGGATTTTTAATAACATCCAGAAAATGCAGCCAGTTCACATTAGGAGGTTTTTACAGACTTGGTCCATGAATTCCAAACTGTGGACTTTGGAAAATTATAACTTGGCACCACAGAAATGAAGCCCTGGGCTCTAGAACAAATCCTTTGACTAAAAGCCTTTGACTAGGACTGAACTTGGACCAACTAGGACTTCCCTTATTTGCATGATCCATAGGCCCTGTTTGCATGACTGTGATTTACATGGCAGAGATTTCCAACCAGGCAATTTTGTGTACAGTAACTCCTGCTAACCTCTCAGAACTTTTCACTGGCCTTTCAAACCTATCTACCTTCTCCTAGCACCAGGTACATGACAAGAAGGTGAACATGCACACAGGTAAATTCACACTAACAAGACAAGGCTTTCTTCCTAATGGTAGGCTTTCCTCCTACCACCAACCCTTGGTTCCCCTGTAATATACTTAATGAGCTGTGCTTCACTGAGCTCAGTAGAACAGTGTATTCATCCTCAGCATACATTTCTGTTCCTCAAAATAGTAGTGGCCAGTCCACTGCATGCTAACATACCATTTGCATTTCACTCTTATAAATCATTGTTTTTAATATGCATTGAATACAGCTCATGATGTTACTTCAGCCCACACTGCCATTTGAGTCCTGTTTCCAGTAACTGGAACATAATATCACTTCTATATATTTTTTTTTTTTTTGGTTTTTTGAGACAGGGTTTCTCTGTGTAGCTTTGTGCCTTTCCTGGGACTCACTTGGTAGCCCAGGCTGGCCTCGAACTCACAGAGATCCGCCTGGCTCTGCCTCCCGAGTGCTGGGATTAAAGGCGTGCGCCACCACCGCCCGGCCTAGATTTTTACTCTACATTTAAGGTACAAAGTAAAAGTTATTCTTCCCTCTGTTAATGCAATGTGGGGAAGTATCTTGCCTTTTACTAATTTCTTCTCCTTTTGATTCAACAATAAGATATATCTTTGGAGAATCAAAGTCAACCATTTGAATTATTCATTGACTAATTATTTCAAGTGAGTCTATTCAAATCGTTAAGTTATTCATTTTCAGTTGACTATGGTGGCCAATCTCATTGGACAACTCTGGAATCAGAAAGGTAAGACACTAAGCACACATACAAGGACTGTTTTTTTTTTAATTTGGTTACATAAAGTGGGAAGATATAATCTAAATATGAATGGTATATTAGAGTGAGCAAGAAGAAAGGTCAGAATGAAAACATTTGGCTTTTCGCTTGCTTGCCTTCATTCAGCCTTTCTGTCATCTTGGAAAGTTCAACCTCCCTAGATGCAGCCACCACTGCTTCTGACATGTTTTTCTAACACCAGAACCCAGCTTCTTAAGGCCTCCAAGGTGGACTGCAGTCCAGATGTTCTCCAGGACTCCTTGGGCCTTCAGCAGACTGAGACTGCTAAGAGATCCAGACTTGTGGAATGAGCAGTCACTGTGTCCTTATCCTCTCTAGTGTGAAGACAGCTAGTGCTGGACAGCACAGATGTATTAGGGAAACAAATCTAATAAAAACCCTTTACCATACCAATTCTGTAGTTTCCACTCCTCCCAAGAGCTGCTACTAATACACCTACATGTATATCATCATGATAAAATATAAATTACAAATTCAATGGACTTGATGAAGTATGAAATAAACTAACATGCAAATGGTGGTCCACACATACTTTCCCACCTGTTCACTCTCTTTCTCTCTACCCTGAGTCCTACTCCTCCAATGTACCTCACTCCTCAGTACCCACACATGCTTCATGAGCTGTTGCGCTTGATGATAGGACATGACTTTATACCTTAAACTTGGCAAGGAACTCCACACCTACAGTAATGTTTACTAAATATGTGATATAAGCTGGTCATTTTTCCCTTTCACCCTAGTTAAAGTATGTATCTAAGACAAAATAATAAAAATGAATATATGGCTTTAAAGCATGCTTTTCACTTAATGTTTTGCTGTCCCTTTGTTTCATAATGCTAATTATCACTATGATGAGTGCTTATTATTTCATCAAGCTGATGTTCCATACTTTTATGACCTCTCAAATATTATTGAATACTCAGGCTGAATCTTATTTTTCACTATTAAAATGACAGCATAATGAGGCTCTTCACACACTCATGCCTTTGTCTTCAAAATATTATTCATACTGTGTGCCATCAAGATGTGCTGATGTGTCAAAGGAGGTGTGGCCATTCTTTTGGCTCTTAAAAAAAGTTTATAAATGACTTTCAAAAAAATTTCCCCAGGCTTGCATTCCCCAGTGAGGAATGTGCATGTCCATTTTTTAACTATCTAGTGAAACATATATTCAATCTGACAGTAGATACCTACCATTTTCACTGCCCAGGGTTTCTTTATTCTGAAGAAAGCTTTCTTCCTCTACTCCAGCCACTATAGCTGCTATCATCTTATTTATCTTGCTTACTATAGCTCTGTTTTCTTCAACCTAGAGTTGATTACTGTGAGCACAAGTAACATAGCTTTTAGTAAGTTTTCAAAATGGCAGGGAGCTAGTAGGGTGTCTATCTCTTTCTTACATGAAGAAGTAAAGGCTATCAATTTAAAGATTATAGCTCTCTTCTGGATAATTGCTGAATAGTGTTGGCTTCTCCCTCTGTCCTTTTATATATCACTTTTTTAGAGAGGTCTTGGTCTCCATTCACTAACACCCTCATGCTTTCTTATTATTCTCTGATTCATATTAGTATCTCTGATTCATATTACTATTGGTGGAAGTATTAAGGCAACTCCATGGTGTTAAAAGGGAGGTTTATTTGGGGGTTTTACTTACAACAAGTAAAGGGGTAGGTTACAGGATCCGAGAAAGGTCAAGTGCAGTCCAGCGGTGTTCTCTGGGCTTCTAAGACATTTCCATTTGGAAGTTTATCTTTTTGGCACAAAATGGCCTACTGGGCAAAGAACTGCCCTTGCCTTGATGGCTGACAGTACAAATTTAATGCTGTCCTTTCTGGACAAGCGGGACACAAGGAAAGCGACCACTGTACTCTGCCAAAACAGGGTAAGATGGTCTCTCAGAATTCCTGCTTCTGAGGATGATCTGTCAGATACTCTAGGCCTGTAGCCAATTTAAATGCACCAACAATGCTGAGAAACATTAGGTGACTGTCCAGGCTGCCAGCTGTCTTGGTCTACTTGGTGCTCAACCTGGTAGATTCAATCCAGGCAGGTCAAGTTCCCTTCTCCCAGGCTGAGCCAAGTGTCCCTGCATAGGCCCCAGGTTCCAAATAGCCAGCTCATGCACTAAGGAAAGGTCTCAGTCCCACTGTCTGGGTGCCTCCCAAACAGTTCAAGTTAATCAACTGTCTCACTTATCCAGAGGGCCTGATCCAGTTGAGGGCTCCTCAGCTATTGGATCATAGTTCATGTGTTTCCACTAGTTTGGCTATTTGTCCCTGTGCTTTTTCCAATCTTGGTCTCAACAATTCTCACTTATACAATCCCTCCTCTTCAGCAGCACATGTACTAAAATTGGAATGATACAGAAAAGATTATCATGGCCCCTGCGCAAGGATGACACCCAAACACCCTAACTGTTGTGCTAAAAATTATTTCTTCTTGGGTGGTGGTGTCACATGTCTTTTTAAAAATCTAAGCACTTGGGAGGCAGAGCCAGGTGGATCTCTGTGAGTTCAAGGCAAGCCTATCCTCCAGAGCAAGTTCCAGGACAGCTATGGCTGTATTCAGAGAAACCCTCTCCCCCAAAACAAAATCAAAACCAAAGAAAAACATATTTTTTTTTGTTCAAAGACTATATATGCCTTAACTTTCCATGGCTTTAAAAAGACAATTCAGGTAGTTTAAGAAAAGAACTTTTTAGATAGAAGAATATGTAGAAAAGTTTACATGAATAATAAACTCTCTGGTAATTCAGGCCACTCAACAGAATCTACTACCATCTGTCACAGTTAAGTCTCTACTCAATTTCATAGGGAGTTAGAAGGATCTGTCTCTGTCTCTGTCTCTGTCCCTCTCTGTCTCTCAGTCTCTCTTTCTCTCTCTGCTTTGTTCTTATGAGTACTCATTTTGGAAATTAAAACTCAAACCACTGTCCCCTGTTCATTTGCCTCATGACACAGGCTTCTGGTGACATTCAGCTAATGAATTTTCTTCATGATTAACTACCCGTTATATGTGGCCATTATTATAGATACATGCTCAGCCCATGCAATCCCCCTTACAAGCAAGGTGGCTATGTTAAGGCTCATTAATAAAAGTGAGCCAGGACAGTATCCTTTTATGAAGTCAGAGAAAAGTGGAGCATGAAAATATTATTCACAATCAAACAAATTGCTGAAACAAAAAGCATGCTCTGCTGGACTGTGATGGCTATTCTTTTACTTGAAATAGAAGTTATGAAAATTAGATAATGAATTCAGTATGGGAATTATTCACTTTTTGTATTCTTCTGAGGTAATGGAGAGAAGGTAGAAAGAAATAAGAACAAAAATCAAAAGCATCCTACTTATTTTTAAAATTAATATTCTCATTCATTTGCTTATCTTGTCAGAAGCCTCTGTAGAATTTACACACTGGAAGTCTTTCACCATTGCTTAATCTTTAGTGACACCTGGTGGCCTAAATTACTTAAATAGTTGCTGAAATGCTACAAACTCATTATAAACATGTTTTATGCTGTTTAGTGGATACCTGTTGTTACTTGACCACCATTAGGAAACAAATCAATTGTTTCTTGTATTTCAGTGTTAAGTGTGCATGTATGACATAGGGCAACTGGAGAGTATAAGTTTATAAAATCTGCATTAATGTCTTATATTGGGACCAAATGGTTTATAACTTTGCCCCCTTTAAAATAAGAATTGGTGTTATATGCACTATCATTACAAATACTAAAGTAAATTATTTTTAATACTTGTTAATCATATGCTATGAACACTTTATTTCCTTGAATATCAAAATTCTTTCAACAAATACCCTACAAAGTATATATGCTGTGTCAACATATAGTGTGAGGGTTTCATGTCACCAAGGATATTCCCAGCCGTCATGAGAACAAGGATAAGAAGCTCTCTCTCTCTCTCTCTCTCTCTCTCTCTCTCTCTCTCTCTCTCTCTCTCTCTCTCTCTCTCTTTCTCTCTCACTTTTTGGCTCTGAGGTGAGTGGTTTTCTTTGCCTCATGCTCACATCACGGTTCTTTTTCATCGAACGATGGACAGAAATCTCCAAATCCACAAGTCAAGTTTTTTTTTTTTTTCTCTTTGCAAGTAATTTCAAATATTGAAGGAAATCTTACATAGCTTTGTAACTATCAGTGTCTTTTCTAAAGAAAATCTTACTAGGTCTCACACTAGATTCCTACCACTGGTAGGTAAAGAACAAATCCTTTCACCATACATAATCTTTACAAGATGTATACTCTTAGCCTTAACCTACACATGAAGTTTCTTTGAACTCTTCAAATAAATCACAGTTTTCAAATCCCTTCACCTTCCCACATGCCCTTTTCTCTCTTGAATCACCTCTTCTAACTTTCTTAACCTAGAAACCACCCGCTTTCTTTGCACAATTCAGTGTGCATGTTACTTCTCCATTAAAACCTAAACCGAGCACAGAGTTTATGGTAAATTTCTATAATAAAACAGCATGCAAATTTCATGTCATACTTTGCAATCATGATCACATTTTTCCTTGATAATTTGCCATTCCTTTCCTTTGGCTGATAGTGTAGTTTTGTAGAAAAGTATTTGTTTGGAGAACTCAAATACTTGTAAGGATAATTTGTACCTTGAAAATTCATAATTATGAAACAGTGGATCCTCATATGAAAATAGGAATAATATTGATGTCAATCAGCTATCAAATGGGTTAGTGCCTGTAACATCTCTTGGTGAAGCCAGCCATATAAGCAAAGTTATTATAGCTGCTAATGTGGAAACCAGTAGCATACCTCTTATTATGAGTACATATCTAAAATGACTTTCAATTGTCTTTGTTGTTTTAGAGAGTGTAAATAAGACCCTCACTGAACTTTCTTGAAAACCAGTTTCAGACAGCAATGTGATCCTAGAGACAGAAAACAATGGAATAAAGGTGCTGGAGGAACAGAATTAGTGATAGAAATTATAAAGAAGTAAAATGGAAAAGCAGGAAAATACAATACCCACTGTACTATCATTTTCTCCCTTCATCATCCTCCTTCTCCTTGATATACCATGAAGGCTTTAAGAGATATCAACTCTGGAAAT
The DNA here is from genome assembly GCF_004664715.2 of Peromyscus leucopus. Lineage (NCBI taxonomy): Eukaryota > Metazoa > Chordata > Mammalia > Rodentia > Cricetidae > Peromyscus > Peromyscus leucopus. The sequence goes on from NC_051063.1 coordinate 110,618,508, forward strand.
GTAATTTTCTAAGGAACACAGATGTGCCCTTGCAAGACAGAAGCAGACTTCAGAAGGTCACTGGCAGAAGCATTATAAGAATATAAGCTGGACTGGCCCACTAAGGAAGAAATGACAGAGCTTTACTAAAGAGAAGGATGTGTGACAAAGGACCAGGATGTACTTTCAGGTTTGAATTGTGAGTTATGGACTTGGCTCAAGGAAATCCTATCTGCTTCCTAATCCTTCAGAGTGGATGTGTATGTTATATATGTATGCACATGTGTGCATGTACAAAGGAATGCATTATTTAAATGTAAACTCCCCTAAGACTTTGTTTTCCTTTTTTCTGTGTTATGTGATAACCATCATAAAGATCTATGCAATTTTACTACTTAGAAATATATTGCACAGATACAAAGTCCATAAGTTAAATATTTCTAAAGTAAACACTGTTTTAGAGTTTAAGTGCCACAGATATATGAGCTCAATGCAGTTGTTTCTGATCCTACACCCTTGTTTCTATCTTTTATCTTTTGATTTCTCTTAATGTATTCAAGGGTGCACTATAAAAACAGGGGTGAGGGAACAAAGTTTAAGACATCTATGAAGGTATACCAGGGAGAAAACACAAAACACACTGGACAATGAACAAATTGCTATGTCTTTAGGGCAAGAGGATACAACAAAAATCCATGTCCAAACCCCAATCCTTAGGGATGGAAATAAAATCATTCAGGGGTATATCTGGGTGTGTAGATTTTTCTGGGGTTCTGTAGCAATTATTGAAAACTTGTTTTGTTTAATAACATGGGCAGTATAAACCAGAGCATTGAGTATAGGGGTTATTTTTTCCCTACCTATATATTCTAAACTTTCCAAACAAATTGTAGACATTCATTTCTATGTTGTTTATGCTTAAAGATCCCTCTGTTCACAAACTAGTCTGCTTCACGTTTACCAAGGATTTTTAAAATACTCTTTGATACTCCTTTCTTATATTTCCCAGTCATAGTGAATTCTATATTCTCATATATTATTAGTAATTTATTTATGTACTTAATATGATACTTTAAGATATGGTCTGATGTAGCCAAGGCAGACCTAAATCCTGCTGTGGAACTGAAGACAATTTTGAAATCCTGGTCTTCTTGCCTCTACCTTCAAGTTCTGAGATTATAGGTATGTGACAATACATTATCAACTTGTGGTTTCATTATAACAATCACTTCACTTTGACCCACAATATGTACTAGTGAATATGACATTTGACTGTATTATCTTTTCAGGTAAAGGGATTATTTAGACCTACATACCAGTAGACCATTTTCTCAGTTCATGGGGCACACAGAATTCACAATTAATATCGATTGCAAAGGAGAGATGATGAACATGAGAATGAGTGGGGCTCTAGACTTCACACTATGCTTCATGAAAATGCAGCAACATCAAGAAAAGCACTACTCTATACAGCATATATAGTATACAATTTAGGTAGCTAGGTCAGATAAACTAGAGGTTTGATCCCAGCTTGTTTGTCTGTTTCATGCCTTAACAACTCAATTTCCTCATCTAGAAAATAAAAAATAGAGCCTTTTCTTACATAGAGCTGTCATAATATTAAATGTTATCATAGGTGAAATGTTTTGATATGGGCTCTTGTCATACGAAAAGCATTCTGTAAATGGTTGCTGTGGAATGTCATTCTATATGCTGTGAATATGTGTTGCTCTGATTGGTTGATAAACATAATGCTGGTTGGCCAGTAGCCAGGCCGCAAGTACAGGTGGGGCGAGCAGAAGAGGAAAATTCTGGGAAGAGGAAGGACTGAGTCAGGAGTCACCAGCCAGACACAGAGGAAGCAAGATGACAAGGCAGAACTGAGAAAAGATACCAAACCATGTGGCTAAATATAGATAGGAATTATGCATTAATTTAAGTGTAAGAGCTAGTCAGTAATAAGCCTGAGCTAATGGCTGAGCAGTTATAAGTAATATAAGCCTCTGTGTGTTTACTTGTGGGACATGAGTGGGAGAGATTTGTCCTGACTGTCAGCTGGCTGTGACACAAAAACTTGCAACTACAATTTGATACACCAATGTGGGACTCTCAGATTTCCATATGGGCTAAAAGAGTTTTAAAAGGGCATCTAAACACACAATAATGGAGCGAAAAACAGCTTTCTACTTCATGTCTCATGCAGGTTGAGATATAGAGATGCCAAGGTACAAAGACACCTTGGCATGTGGATTTGAGCTACACTATGGTGGGCTCACAGCGTATGTATGGGCTTAAGTGCAGCATGGTAGATTCCTGCCACTGTACACAGTGGCATCTGCAAGCCAGGCAACATGGTACATGGTGGATATAGCTTCTGCTAATACAGGCAACAACAACAACAAAAAAAGTTTTTTTGTTTGTTTTTGTTTTTGTTTTTTGTTTGTTTGTTTGTTTTTGAGCTACATGCTGCTGGTTGGAGACATGGACCCACTGCTTCCCAGAATAGATGGTGAGCATGGTTCCCCCAAAGCTGGCAGTAAATGTAGTTCTACCATGTTGGAAAACTGAGGTGGGTAGAGCCATCAGCAAAAGCTTCCATTTCAGTCCCAGTATGCTGCAGTTTAAAGCAATAGATTCACAATATGACAGATTCTGATGGATAAACCCGAAACAGTTTACAGTGTGTGTAAAAATGTACATAGGCTTGGAAGAGAGAAGAAAATGAATATAGACAGTTACATAAAGAAATAATTAAAAAAATAAAGTCTTTAAAGAGAAAGTAAAAGTAATATAAAAATAAACCACGTAAAGATGGAAATCACACAGAGAATCTGGATTATATTGTCTTTGGGATTTTTAACTGCAGAGAAACATTTGATTATAAAAACTGCTGAGTTAAATCAATATGTATATTTTAAAGATATCTTGATTTCAAAATTTGTGTCTAAGCATACATTGCTTTGGAAAAGAGGTTCTGCTTTTGTTTCTACAGAAGATGAGAACCTATGGATTGCTTCCAGGCTAATATGGTTTGATCAAGGAAGACCCCCCCCCCAGAGGTCTCCAGATGATCTAACATCCAGAACAACTTCAAAGCAATTGGCCCAGAGAATATCGTGTCACAGACTATTCCGGCCAAGTCTTGACCATAATTCTTAATTTTCTCAGGATCCCCATAAGAATATAGCACCCCCTATCAGCAGGAAGTAGCCTAGAAAACTATGCCCACCTTCCCAAAAATGGATTATGGATATTTGTCTTTGTTTAGAGATTGATTACAAATTGTCATTGGTCATAGCCAATATCTTTCTAAAGCAAAAATCAGGATAGGATATAGATCTGATAGGATGAAAGGGTAGATTACTGAATCTACTTTTAAAGAGCAAAAACTTGAGTAAAAGGTTTTACATTGCTATAGATTTTAGTTTATTACAAATTTAAAGTTAATTTTGTTATACTTTAATGTATATTTCTATTCTTGTTTAAGGTATTTTGTTTAAGTGACTCATTTAAAATTGTAATGTATATTTAAAAATATAGATTAATAATTAGTCACCTATGATAAGCAAACTTATAGCCATGTTAGTTAAGTTTTCTAGGTATACATAGATATATTTCAATTAGGTAGGTGATCTTCAAACACTTCGAAGACCTACATACAGAGTATGGCATTTAAAATGTTTTAAAAACTTAGACTTTCCTAGACAATGACACACAGCTGCTCCTGGCAGCACCAATTTACTTCAAAGAGAAAGATGGGCATGAAAGACACTCTATATGGAGTTTATCTTCTTCTTGGCACAAAATGGTCATTTGGGCAAGAAATTGCTCTGGCCTATACTGCTTGACAGGATGTTATATAAATTAGACATGCAGGACTCTTAGGAAGGTGACCACTAAATTTGCCAAAACAATGTGAAATGGTCCTTCAGATTCCTGCTTTGCAGAAGAAGACTGCCAGACATTCTACAGGACACAGAAAGAAGAGACCGAGAGACTCTAGGCCTATAGCCTGAAGAAGGATGCCCCCAAATTGCAGAAGAACTCTGGGTCTGAGCAGCTGAAGGACTGGGCAAGATACAGGAAAACTTCAGTCTCAAATGGTAGTTTCATTGATTGGACTTCTAATCAGTGGAAACATTGTTCTTTTCCCTATCACAGTCAAAATTATTAAAGATCATTTACTGTCTCTTCCTCACTTAAAATTACATTATAATAAAGTAAAATTCATTGAATTGATATAGACTCCTCTTAAGCAATCTAAGTACTTTCTAGAACTACATTCATTTTAATAAATTCTGTGAAGCATCTTCATAATTAATATTTATTAAGCACCCAGCATGGAATAGACAGTATTCAAAAGAAAGGGAGAGAGCTTGAATCTGAGGAGACCTGCCTAATTTGATCCTTCATCTACACTGTAATTTTAATCAGGAATCCTAACTGCTGTCTAGTGAGGATTTTAGCAATTCTAGAGCTTCTGTAAATGACAATAGACTCTTCCATGCACCTCAGATGATTTGAAATGAGGCTAAATGTAGGGGAAAAGTAAAGCCTAGGTTATGTAAACATCTTCCTGAGTTTAAAATCAAGATACAATGTTGGCTTTAAGCAATGGGTGCAATGGCACGCATCTATAATTTCTGTACTTAAGAAATAAGGTACCGGGGATGAGAAGTTTGAGATCAGAATAAGCCTTGTAGTATGACCTTATCTTAGCAAAAAGCAAAGGAAACATAAGATTGCTTATATAATTTTGGGAAAACTATTCAAGCAGTTGGGTCTTCAGTTATTTTCCCTTTCAAATTGAAATTATAGTATCAATGCAGCAGAGATATTAACTTATACAGATCATTATTGGTATTTATTTTAGCCATTTAAAGTGATTATGAAGTATTATTATATTTCTAAGCTCATTTTAGTGTACCTACATTATTTGAATATTTTTTATGGAAATTAATGTTTTGTGGAACCACAAATTTTCATATTGGTCTTAGCAAGAGTTGGTGCCCACACAGAAAAGTAACTTCAAAGTGCTTTGAATTTGTAGCATAGAGCCTAGCTATGGGGTGAGGCTGATGTGTCCCCATCCATAATAAATGACCCACAGGACAAAGAAGAATAATCATCTTTGCAGTAACTAGCTTTGTAAGGTGATTCACCTTTCTGCTTGAGAGATTTCTTTGCCAATGCATATTTAGGGAAAAGAGAATGTACAGAGATGAAAGCACATCAAACATTTATCTCAAGAGTTTCATTTTCTAAGGAGGAGTAGGTGTGCCATATGATTTCTCAGAGGGGCAAATGCTTCCCTAAAGCCTCTGTTGGTGCTTCTGGAGATGGATTGTGTGGAGGTGGTAGCCTTGGATGGATAGCTGAAGAAAAATATTCCATTAAAAAAAACTGGGTCAGACAATATATTTCTTGCAAGACTAAATGCCACAGAATCAATCAGATTATTGTGAACAAAATAAAAATCCTATAGGAAATAGTACTGAAAAATGACACAGACTCATTCTAAAATATCTTTAAATTATACTGATAAAAATAACTGATTATTACTTATATCTTTGAATCACAGGTCTGTCATTTCCAAGCATTGTACCACTGATATGTTCACACTACCTGTTTATAAACTCCAGAAACAGCTGTTGCTATAGTTTAGTTTTTTTTTTTGTTATACCTGTATAGTACCCAAAGAGCTAACAAAGATAATCGATAGGTACATAATACCTCAATTGCAAAGTGGGTGCTTTTCAATTATTATCTAGCAAGGAAAACATCATTTCCCATATGAAGATAGTAATTTTCAAATCTGTATTATGTATGTATTTCCTTAAAAGAAAGATGAGTTTAATAGGAATTCACTGTTCACAGAACCCCAATCTAGGGTATACTAACTGTTTTCCATGCATTAATTTATGACATCACTAGAATCATCACCAAGTTAGAATATTAGTAAATGTGTTAAAAAGTATAGATGAAAATGAGGATCTGAATGTTTCAATAAACAAATTCAGTTATTATCAGACACTGGAGTTAAGAGTTAAACAAAGGTGATCTGTTTCAAGATCCTTTAGTACTAACACTCCCCATAATATTTGCAATATGAAAAGGTAACTTTTCAATACCCTACATTATTCTACATATTTTTTAAAGTAAAAGCAGATATGCTCATGGATATTTATTCATCCAATAATATTTAGTGACTACTAAAATTCATGAGATGAGCTAATCATGAGGAATAGAATGGAGGGTATGTCCTGTTCTTAGAAGGTTTACATTACAGTAGAAAACAAATGAAGAAACAATGAGCAATCTTAAAACAGATTCTTGGGCATTTTGATCATTGGCTCTGACTTCTGTTTCAGACATACTATTTCCATATCCTGGTAGCCCCCAACACAACATATAATTCTAGAAGTCACTAAATTAGCTGTTTAATCTTCAATTGGTGGGATTGCTATGAATCAAAAGGTTGAACTGCTCTTGTTTTACATCTCTACTTTCATATTTCCAATGTGACACCCTGTCAGGACCTCTAGAAGACCATGTCTTCTGTAGATTACTCCCCCACCCACCCACACACTGCTTACTTTTAAATTCCTGCTTCCATTCCTTTACCATTGCTCTCCACTGCTAATGGAACTTGGGTTTTTCTTAGTCTGTCCTTTGATGCACATGTTGTGCATCCTCCTTGCTCCTATAGTTGTGTCTTCAGCACAACTTGAGTTTTCCCCAGATGTGCCTCTCATGATAAACTCTCTGAAACTCTCCAACTATGAACACAACCAAGTACAAATAGGGAAAATGCATTCAATAATGTTCTTTCTTGAAAAACTATGGACCCTTGATTTAGACCTATTGACCATTAGACCTCAGTTCTAGTTTCTCAAACAGTGTATATTTTCGTCACTCCCAGCACCAACTCAGATGTACAGGTTGGATCATATCAAGATGGTCTTTTTACTATTTAAGCATCAGAATTATTTAGGCTGTTTTGTTAAGTGATTTGATTTGATCTCTCACACTAGACTGTCATTCTTAGATGTTGCCACATTTGATCACTGTGGCTTGTTAGATATAACATGAATCCTCATGAATACACATTTTGGTTATGTTTTGGCTGTCACATAAGCTTGTTATTTATCTTTCTGACACAAAATTTCAAGACAAGCTCAACTGATACTTCTGAGGAGTCTTTCCCCATCCTCCTCAATCATCATATCAGACATGCTTATATAGTAATACTAAGAAAATAGACTTGGAATTTGAAGTCATCTCTTCCATACCTTGAGTGAATGAGCTTTAAAATTGTAAAGCATCACCAGATCCTAGCATATATTCTGCTAAAATTGACAAGCTAATATTTGATAGATAGAGAATGCCTGCATCTATGTTATTTAAATTCAAAAATGACAACATATATAAATTATAAAGTTTTAAGTATCCTGCTTGCATAATTTGAAAGCAAATAATATTTTTGAGCATTTTAATATCTTGAGTTGTATTCATACTTAACAGGATAAACAGGTTCTTGTTTGGACTTGTTCTATGTTCAACCTTCTTCAGTTTACTCTTTACATAAGGTGATTCTACACTATGAAGTCACATTATTCCTTCCATTGCTTAAGACCTTCTAAGGACTATCCATGTTCTAAGTGATGTTGGAACACCTTCCCACAGCTCACTGATACCTTGTTCTCACCCCTACTAATAACTTCACAACTGTATCTTGCTCCCCTATCAATTTTCTCCATGAAAAGTGCACCAAAAACCTCTTTTACATTTGAGTCTCATTGTAATTATTTGTCCTTATTGTCATAGGGCATTTTGAAAACTGTTTATTTTATATTTGCTTAAAGATATATTTCCCTATCATACTATTTCAAATGTTTTATGCCTTTTAGGTTAAGGAGTGAGTTAAGTGTCATCAGCTTTTCTGACCAAGCCCATACTTCCCACCCCTGAAAGCTATGTTGCTGTCCTTATTTTGGCTGCTATCATTCCCTGTTCTTGTCATTGTCATAAACTTTCTGGGTTTATTTTTCTATTGTGCTTTCTTGCTTGTATACCTCACCAAACTTAATATGCATAAGTTTTTCTTCTATTTTATTTAGAATAGTGTTTCCAAAACTTAACTTTGTGTATGGCACAAGGCACATATTAATTGAACAGCTGCTGAAGAGATATAATGAATTAGTGTTTAGATCTGGGATTCAGGCAAAAGACTAAGAGCAGCGTGGAATCTAAGAACAATGAATCTCAAACGGTTATCAAAATTTAAACAAGGAAGACAAGACAGAGACAATTTTATGTACTTCACAGAGGGTGAATAAAACGGGAGAGAGAGAGAGAGAGAGAGAGAGAGAGAGAGAGAGAGAGAGAGAGAGAGAGAGATTTTAAATCTGTGGTGAGAATGTGAAGCTCCTGGTGAAATAGACATTGGTTTAGTAAGTCCCTATCATTTTAGAGACTTGCTGCTTCCCAAAATAACTGAGTCAGCATTCATAAAGATGAAGACAGAATTGCTGAAAAAATAAGACATATATGAATTGGGAGTCTAAACTTGAATGAGTGTTTATCCTCTTTTACATTGGTTTCATCAACAAAAATGAGAATAATTTAGATTTTTCTCCAAGAACTCTAATGAGTTACTTCTGTTTATAGAGTCAAGATGACTATCTTCCTTTACTATTGACAAAACTCTATTGAACTTACCGTTGTTTCTTCTGACACATCCCCTACACTATCAAGTGTTTATTCATAAGTAAATAAAAAAACAGTCACTATGCTTATAAATTCTACAATGTTATCTGTTTCTCCAACTCCAACACAGACCCACACCTAATCAATTAGATAAATCACCCTCACTCCATAAAATTAGGCTTGGTTCATAAACAACAGCACAGAACTTTCGCTAGAATGATTAGAAGAGAGATGTATACTTCCACTAGAAAAAAACTTGCTGGTAATACATAAGTTTTAAAAACAGGCTAGTACAAATCATAAAATAACAACAATGTATGCTTAATCTATAAATTAAAAAGCTCATTTGAAAAGGAACGTTTACTGTGTGGCCTAATTTGTTAGGACTTTATATCCTGCTAATTTGGAAAATTTATCTTGCTTAATGCATTTTTATTGATAATCATATTTACTCATCATAAGCATCACATGACTCTCTCCACCAGCATAAATATCTGCTCCAGTTTCTCTGAAATTCTGTCCTTCTTTGGTATCATGGTTCTGTATCTCTCTGATCTTTGCTCCTGCCTTTTCTTCACTCTGACTCTCTTCTCTCTCATTACTATGGAGTACTATCGTGACACTGGTCTCACTAAAATAGTCCAGTATCATTGTCTCCATCTGAAGACCAACTATTTGACCACATTTTCATACATTGCAATATTTTCATAGTTTCCCAGGTTTAGAATGTGGATCTCCTGCTTAGGAGGCATTATCTGCCCTACTATGTAACCCAACTATTACAGAATAAAGTTATGATTACTATGAAGGTTATGTTTCACTTCCAGCAAAGTACACACTTATGCATTATGGTTCTCAACAGCAGACTCTTATCTATTGTCTGGGATATGGAGACATTGCCTTATAGTACACTCTACAAGGACATAAAAATACAGGAAAATTTAATGGGATATAGTCTATTGTCAGTCTTGTCTCACAAACTGTTTTGTCTTGCCTGAAGTCTTTCTCTCAGCTGTAAGCTATAGAGAAGTGAATTGTTTCCTGGAAAAGTGTGTCTGTGCACTTTCTCCAGGCACAGGAGATATTCACGTCCTTATGATTTACATTGTAGACAGATATTGGCTCCCAGTTAGTTTCCTGTTGGCAAAATGCTACTATAACGTAAACATCATTCTTATCTTAAATGTTTGTGAAAGTCAGTCAGTCAACAAGCTTTATCGAGAGCCTAAAAACATGGTTCACATAAATCAATGTACTATAAGTGAGTAAGATAATCATTTAAACGTCACTAATAATGATAATAAAACAACTATACTTCTTTAAGGAAAGTTTCCACAAATGTACAAATTGTGAAAGTACACACACACACACACACACACACACACACACACACATACACACACACAACCGCATGTCAAAATTACCACAAGGGATATGGAACCTTAGAAATGACATTGGGTTGGTGACTCCGTGTCTTTTTCCCTCTCTGAATGTTCACTCTTCATCTATTCTCTTCCTGTCTTTCTCACTAAGACACATAAACATTTGCATAGATGTATAGAATATTTTCAAAATGAACCAACTTTTGATTTTTATATCACACATAGCAAAATGGTACAGACACAGTGAGCAAAAACAGCCTAACTAATTAGTACCTATAAAGAACTGAACTTCAAGGTAAGATGCCTCATTGTCTCATAACAGATATCAAAATATTCAAATGTATTTTTGAATGTCTTTCTCTTATAAGAGCTCCTTTGCACAATATCCCATCTAACTAGCATGTTTCCAAACACTTTACTCAGTTAACTCATAACACATGAAGATGGAGTCTGACAGTTTTCTGGTCTAAAGTTACTATTGTCTCCTTTAAACTGATCCTAATCTTATGGGGTCATACTTGGAGACTATGGAAATATCTTGTTCCTTAGACTCTAAGGGAACAAAAACTGAAGGAAGCTTAATCTATTACAGTTCTGGGCAAATGAACTCACTTTTAATTAGATTACATATCAGTGGTTAAGTAAATTTGGAGTTTAACTACCTTGGGTTGTGTTTTGTGGGGTGTTTGTGCATGTGGAAGGAGTATTTAGTATCTAACTGCCAATTGTGGAAAGGTAGAAACATGGGAAGTTTTATAAAGATGTTATCTTTATAACATGGACTATATAAGATGCAATTTTCCCAGTGTAAGATTTGGTAGAAAAACTTGGGGTTAAGAAGAAAATATATAAAATGAAGAAGAAGAAGAAGAAGAAGAAGAAGAAGAAGAAGAAGAAGAAGAAGAAGAAGAAGAAGAAGAAGAAGAAAATGTATCCAATGTGCTACCAATACTAGCGAAAACATAGAGAACAAATGTTGGAGCATAAAATACAAGCAGAATTAATAGGTGTAGAATATTGAAAGATAGCTGAAGTGGGGTGGCAGCTGCCCACTGACAATGAACTGCTTTTAATGATTTGTAGAAGAGTAAAATTTCACAGGAAATGACGGAGGATTTTTTTAAATGCTTTTTATAAAGTTGTTTTATAGTAGGACTCAATGTTGATTGTTGACTCTTCATATGTTCTAAAGTCTACCTGTCTTATCTTGTTTCAGATATGGCCATTGCTATTTCTCATTGGAATGTATGGAAACTCTTATAACTATGTAAAATTTCTTTAAGGAAATTTAAGAGTAACTTCATGAGAAAACCCCAAATTCTTTACCTATGATTTTGAAATCTTTCCATTTCAATTTTCTGTGACTTTCACTTTTTACTGGATTCAAATTTGTGAAGCTGCTACAGGGACCATAGGGATGTGGGAGGCCCATGCTACCACCCATGGCCAAGGTATTGTCTAGTCCTTAAATGTGGCTGTGGACCTTGTCTGGGTCTGTGGTCCTATTGCAACAGTGTTGGTGCTGATGTCAGTAGCTCCTGTTACCATTGCAGGGTGAGCAGATACCTGGGGGTGGGGGTGTGGTAGGGGTGTGGGAATGCTGGCAATTGGGAGCCATGCTACTACTGGGGCCATGCTGCTGTGGGTGATCTGCAATACTAATTATGGCCACAGTGACATCCAGGCCCAAGCTGTTGCCACCAAAGGCCACACTGATGCACAGGATCTGGGCCTCCACTCGTGTGGCCTTCTTGGTGCCCAAGGCCTGTCTTGCTGCCACCTGGGACCAGAGAATTATACGGGCCTGAATTGTGGCCCTGCCACAGCCAGGGTCTGTGCTGATGTCCAAGTCTCCTGTTGTCATTAAAGGCTGTGTGGATGTCGTGGATCTAGGCCCACACCTGGGGTTGTGTGGGAATCTGAGAGCCATGCTGCCATTGGGTACATACTGACCTGAGTGACCTGCACTGTCAGCCAGGGCCATGATGACATCTGGGCCCAGACTGCTGCCAAGGAGCATGTCTGGGATGATGGTCCCACCAGAGCTAGGGTCTGTTTTGATTTCCAGCACCCATAGTGCCACGAAGGGAAACATGGACATTATGGGCCTGGGATGCCACCTAGGGCCAGGTTAGTGTCCAAGGGTTAAGCCTCCGCCAGTGCCATCCATGCATATTTGTGTATCCTGCACTGCTACCCATGGCCATGGGGTTGTCTGAACCTAGGCTGTGGCCAAGGGCAATATCTGTGTCTACGGCCCTGCCAGTGAGGTCTATGTTCATGTCCATGGTTCCTGTTACGACCCAAACCAGTGAGAATGCGGCTGTCCAGAGTTGGCCTGGCCTCTCATTGGCTGCAGCACTAAAGAGAACTGGTCTTGCCCCTCGCCAACTGCATCACTCAGGAGAATGGGCCTTGTACCTCCCTAGGGCAGCCCAGTAGAGCTGTTCCTGCTAGCAGGGGTGCGGATGAGCCGACCATGAAGATGTAAGAGTAGGAGAGCTAGCCCCACTGTGTGTTACAGGGTGACATGGGCAAGGAGAGATAACCCATGCCCCTTTTCTTCACCCCTTGCCACCTATGGCAGGCAGGAAAAGTGGGTCCCAAAGTCATGAGAGTGGGAGAGCTGATCTTGCCTCTCACTGGCTGCTGCACTCGGGAGAGTGGGTCCTGCACCTAGCTCGGGTACAATAGCGCTGACCCTATTAGTTGGGATACAGGTGAACTGGCCCAAATGGCATGAGAGCAGGGACATGTGTCACGTGGGAGCATGGATGAAGAAAATAATGCCCTCCCTCTCCTCACCCCTTACCACCTGTGGCAGGTGAGAGAGCTGGCCCTGCCCATCAACAGCTGTAGCACATGAGACAACAGACATGGCACCTCACCTGAACAGCACAGTAGGGCTGACCCTGTTGGCGAAGGCAGGTGAGACGGGCCTATGGGCATGGGAGCAGAAGAGCTGCCCCTGCCCCGTTCTTAGTATACCATGGAGTGGCAATAGTGAGGAAAATATGCCCTCCTTCCTCTACCCTCGAGGGCATGAGAATGAAAAAACTGGCCCTGGCCCTCACCAAGTGCAGAAATTCAGAGAGCAGGCTCTGCACCTATCCTAGGAATAAATACAGCTAACCCTGGCTGTAGAAATGCAAGTGAGCCAGACCCCAGGTTATGAGAGCAGGAGAATTGGCCCCACTTCTTGCTATCTGCTACGTTGGGTGAGCTAGCCAGGTTAGTGCTGGTGAACTCATCCAGGTGGTGATGATGAGGGGAAGCAGGCAGGCTGAAAAACCCAGCTACCACCCAGGCACTGAACAAGGATTATGAGGTTGTCCACTCCACCATATCTATGAACTATTGGAGTGTGGTGATGGGGCTGGACCTGCATATCCAAAGCTACATGATCTTCATGACACAAGGCAACAATAGAATATTCAAGGGGAGTCCCAGTGAAGCCCAGTGTAAATAGGGTAGCAGAAGCCAGAGATCTCAAACCAGACTAGTGACTCATAGCAATGAACACTTACAAGTAAAGATGTATGGACTAAGGTTAAACTGTGTGATGAACTGGGCTACACTACAGCTTCCACACTGAGATTTTTTTTTTTTTTAAATTTAATTTGTTTGTTGTTTTTTTAAATTTTGTTTTACTTTTAAATTTTGTTTGGAGGGGAGGTTGCAAGGGCAGAGGGCAGAAGTGAGAGGATGTGAAGATGTGTGGGATCAGGATATGAAATCCACCAACAATAAAAAGTTTTAAAATTTGTTTGTATATGTTACTCTTTGTACATGGAAGACATTTCTTTTTTGTTTGTTTGTTTGTTTGTTTGTTTGTTTTTTGAGACAGGGTTTCTCTGTGTAGCTTTGCGCCTTTCCTGGAACTCACTTGGTAGCCCAGGCTGGCCTTGAACTCACAGAGTCTTTGCCTCCCGAGTACTGGGAATAAAGGTGTGCACCACCACCGCCCGGCGGAAGACATTTCTAATGCCACACAACAATGATTCTTAATGACCACATGATGCTTATAGACATCTGTGGCCAGACCTTCTTTAATCACATTGCAAGAATTCAACAATTTGGTACTTGGAGAAGATGCAATGTGACATAGCATTTCAAGGTCATATACCTATGGGAACTAGAATTTTCAACTAGAAATTATGGACCCAGTATCTTTGTTCCTTGCAACCAAGAAGAGGCTTGTGCATGTGATGAGCTCACAGTAATGATATCATGACATTGTTATTCACTAAGCATTATGTTTTAATTGTTTGGGAAATAGTGCATACACATGGAAGTAAATGTGCTCTTTCATCCACTGACATGCAGTTCTGGAATCAAGTATGTCAACCTGTTTCTGATGTGCCTGCCCACAGAGTAATATCATATAAATTATCTTATATTAACTTAAATTAAATACGGAATAATAATACAAAAATTGTAAGTAGAGATTCAGAACCCAATTTCAAGACTGTTATGTAGAACCCACTAAACATTAAGTATCAATGTTTGTTCTTCCTTCTATTATAGCTAATTAATGATCATACAAGATTATTATTGTTTAACTTTTAAAAATTTTCAAGATAAAATATAATTAGAACTTTCCTCCCTTCCCTTTCCTCCCTCCCAAACCTCCTTCATCTACTTCTCCACTCTCCTTCAAATTCATAGCTTCTTATTTCATTACATGTTATTGCATGTGGTGTGTGTGTTTGTGTGTGTGTGTGTGTGTGTGTGTGTGTGTGTGTGTGTGTGTATTCCTAAATATAACCTATTAAGTCCACATAATATTATTTGTCCATGTGTTTTTATGGCTCACCATTTGGCACTGGAGAACCTGATTGATGTGCTCTTCCTGGGAAAAGACCACCTCCCAGCTCCCAGCTTTTTATAGCTGACCATAGTTCTTTGTGTTGGGTTGAGGCCCTTTGGGCTTTCTCAGGTCTACTTTGGCAAGTCCGTCGGTGTTGTACTTGGTCAGCTCTTGTTTGGGCAGTAATATTTGTAACATCTTATGGATTTAGGTTCAGACATTACTGGGAGATACAAACTCATCGAAAAATCCCTGATTCTTTGGCTCTTATAAACTTTCTTCACCCTTTTTTTCAATGACCCCTGATCCTTTAATTTGGAAGTGTTTTGTAGATGTATCCATTGGTACTGGCCTTAAGACTAATTTTAAAGAGTCTTTTATGTCCTTCTGTAATATCATACATTGTAGTTCTTTATAATGTGACTGCTAATTGAAAGTGTCCAATTAAGAAAAAGAACACATATACCATACTAAGTTTACTCAGTAAAGATCATGAAACATGTCTTTTAGATTTTAAAGAAAACAATCATAAAATAGATGAAACTACATTAAACTAGATGTTCTCAATTCTCACTTTACAAAGTGCTTTTTTAGGAACATGCCCCTGCTTGTACACACTGAATTGCTAGTCCAATATTTTTATAATCATTAATTTCATTCCATCATGTCCACTTTCCTTAATTCCAACATTTCAAAATTTTCACAGACTATTTACAAAGCTCACAAACCATTTCTTTCAGCCTTTTCTCAACTGAATCTTATACTATGTAGTTTGGAATAGCTCAGAGTTATCATATTTACTTGGGGTGCTATCATATACTGTTCTTTCACAACTGAAGGTATAGGAGGAGCAATAAGGGAAAAAAGAAATATCACCATAGAATGGTAACAATCGGAGAAAGTGGGATGTAATCTGCTTTCCTCAAGTAGCCCTAGAAGCAGTTCCTCTTTCACTACATGAAATATCTTTAAATACATATTTTAAGATGTTTTTCTAAAGAAAACAAATGGAAGAATTAATATACATAACCTTTTCTGAATCACCATGTTAAAAAATACATAACCGACCCTTTAATGACACTTCACATGCACCACGCCAAAGATATCTTGCTTTTAAGAAACACTTCACCACTCAAAGTAGAGGCATGAACACCAAAAATGCCTCTTGTACAAACTACCTGGTACAATTCACTAAGTGCAGAGTGAGATCTTTGTACTGTACACACTTGTAGCCCTGTTATTCAGGTCCATAGGACCTTCCATGAGAGATCTAAATCATTCCTTAGGAAAGAAAGTTGATTACTCTTAACTTATGATAAATCTTTTGACTTTGTAATAATATATATTTCCACTTTTATAACTCATGAATAGCAGAAAACACATGCTTCCCTTAACTTATTACATTAATTTCCCCAAATGCTGTATGCTTTTCAAATTAATTATTAGACAAAATGAACAAGTTGTGGTAAAGTTACTTAAATATGTTTTATTATCATTTTTCAGAGTGGAAGGCTTAATTTTTAAATATTATTTAGCAAACTCATAGGTGTAAAAAAGACTAAAATATATCTTGGTTCCTTCACTTTGCGATCATAATGCTAGAATAACTGTAGAATATACACTGAAAAAAATATGAGCCAAACTGAGAAATGCAGTCACTTACCAGTCAGTGTTTATCTTAGCATTCATTTTCAAGTAAAATTGACCCTAAAACAATAAAAATAAATAATTAATATATAAAAATAAAAACACAAAACATGAAACTCAGAGTTCTGTTCATTCATTTAACTCATGAGTATCTGTCCTACCCTCCCTTAATTCCCATCACAGAATGACAGCAGCTGAGTTCTGGCCCATGATAGCTGAATGATAGTTAATTTAGCTGCATATCTCTCAGGGACACTGATGGCTGGAGGTTAGAGAGAACACATCCTTTGGGTAAGGAAGAAGTAACTGACTGAGGTGGAAGGTTGAATGGGAAGGTTTATTTTAGATAGCAGTTTTCTATTTTAAAATAAACTATACATGGCTCTGGAAAAAAATTGAAATCTATGTGGTCAGAAGTCATACATCAACCTTCTGGCACATTCCTAGTTCTTGGCTCAATTCCAGGGGCCAGATGTTGGAACTCCCATTAGCCATGAAACTGTCAGAGGTGAAGGCTGCTTCAGGAGATCTTGACAGTATGTACATCATTTTAAAGAAAAAAAAATGTGTCTCTCCAACATTAATATTCTCCAATACTCAAAGGAAGTGATTTGCAGATACTGAACTCATCACAAACTCACAATTGATATACCTAGGTTCACACTTTTCCCACCACTAAAATGATAGTGATGTAGAAAATACATTGCTTTGCACCAAATGTTTAGAGGTTGTGTTTCAGGTACACCTTTTATATTATTTTTTGTAATTACAATCACCATAAACTAAGCTGCTTGAATGAGATAAAATTGTATAAATGGATGATGAACACCCATTCCGTATCTTGTAAGGTTCAAGTATTAGCCAGATATTTTTCATTTCTCTTTTATTATTTATTTTATTTTTTAAGATTATCATATAATTAAATATTTCTCCTATTCCCTTTTCTTTCTCCAAACCCCTTGCATATACTTCTTCTTGCTCTCTTTCAAATTCACAACCTCTATTTCATTAATTTTTGTTATATATATATATATATATATATATATTCATATATTTACAAATATGTAAAAACAATCCTGCTCAGTCTGAATAATGTTACTTATATGTTCCTTTTTAGGGTTAACCTTTTTTTTATCAATAACCAATTGATGTGGTATTCCTTATGGAAGGAATTCCTCTTGCTCTCAGCATTCTTTAGCTGCCTATAATTCTTTGTGTAGGCTTGAGACATCCTGGACTCCCCACTCCCACAACACCCTATTCACTTTAGCATGTCTATTGTTATTTTTTGTTGTTGTTGTTCAGTTCATGCTTAGGCAGCCATATGTGTGAGACTTTCTTGATGTGACTTCTGACAGCCATAGGTGACAATCTCATAGCAAATCCTCTGTTCCTCTGGCTTTTTTACAATTTCCACCACCACCCCTACCCCGGTGATCCCTGACTCTTACATATGGGAGTAGTATTGTATATGGATCTATTGGGACTAGGCTCTACAACTCTGGTTTTCTATAATGTTCTCTGAACCAACTAACAAGGTTAGTAAGGTGATGAATCTTGGAGGATAACAAACACCACTTAACTAAACCAGCATAATCCATAACTACAGTCCAGATATTTGTCCTTATGACCACAGGTAAGTGAAGTTCTCATCCCTCATCAAAGAAACTTCTCTTTGCAATAGACAGAAATGATGTTTAAAAGGTAGAATGAAGAGACTGAGAGATGGTGTTAGAGGCTCAAGATGAGTGAATGGAAAAGAGTTTGCAATTTAGTTGAGTGTTTAAGGTAGACCAACTAATATATAATAATTTAGATAATACTAGCAGACTGTTGGAAGAGATGAGAGAGGTGATTTTTGTTGGCTAAGTTTATAAGGAAGAGTATAAAGAGAAAATTCTGGAGCAATGACAAGGCCATAGCTTTCAAGATAAGACTTTTATGATTATCTTAAAAACAAAGGAAAAATTCTGCTGCAAATTGAATTGAATATACTAGATATAATTCTTCAATGCAAAAAAGATGTTCAGGGCTAAAGCACAAGTCTAATTTTTTTTTAGCATGATTCACCACATTTTATAAAGCAATCTATGAGACATTTAACACCCCTGTCTTCAGTTACAAAATGTCCTTAAAGGTTTGGAAAATGATAGAAGGCTTCATATTGGGTTACAATCCCATATTAATAAGTGAAAATAATTGTTAGAGTTTGCTTTCTATTGTTGTGATTACCACCATGTGATAAACTCTACCCAGAGGAGAAATGGGTTGATTTCAGCTTACTCCCTCCAGTCCATCATAGAGGGAAGTCATGGAAGGAGCTCAAGCAGGACCTTGGAGGTGAGAACTGAAACGGAGGCAGTGGAGGAATACTGCTTGAGGAATGCTGCTTACTGACTTGTTCACCATGAGTTGCTCAGCCTGCTTTCTTTTACTTTTTCATTTTTCAGTTTTCTTTCGTATATAATGCAGGACCATCTGCTTAGAGGTGCTACTATCCACTGGGATTGGGCCCTCCCACATCACTCATTAATCAAGAAAATGCCCACTTGCTTGACTACAGGCTAATGTGAGGGAGGCATGCTCAGTTGAGGTTACCTCTCCCCAAATGACCTTAGCTTGTGTTGAAGAGAAAGAAGGAGGAGGAGAAATAAGAAGGAGGAGGAGGAGGAGACTATCACAATGATTACTGGACTATATGTGTGAAGTTTTAATATAAATAAAATGAAATAAACTTGTTTTAGCAATTTTTTTCACATAAAATACGTATAACTAGTGACAAATATTCAATAGTTGAGACACTGACTTTCTGTCACTGAAGCTAGTTCTACTATGAAAATACTGAAAGTGAGATGCACACATTTTCACATAAAGGTGTGTGTGCATGAGTGATCACAAGCTCACCTATATTTATATATTAGACTCATTCTTTAATGACACCATGTGTTCAAATTTGCATGCATATTGGCTAAAAGTTAGTTGTAATCTCTAAGAATCCAATGTCTGTGGCATATTTATCATCATCTATCACTTGTCTAGAGTGCTATATGTGTGTGCATGCGCGTGTGCGTGCGTGTGTGTGTGCGTGCGTGCGTGTGTGTGTGTGTGTGTGTGTGTGTGTGTGTGTGCTCCCAAATATCCATGCTCAGGGTATGTGATGTGTGTCCCCAAACGGTTATTCTCAGAGTACCTGGTGTCTGTGTCCTCACTATAGTGATGCTCAGCGTGCCTGGTTGCTCAGAATGTGTGTTATGTGACCCCATGATAGTGATGCTAAGGGTGCCTAGTTTGTGTGTCTCCACAAAAGTGATGTTCAGACTAAATGGTATGTATCCTTACTCTAGTGATGCTCAGAGTGCCTAGTGTGTGTGCCCTCTATGGTGATGCTCTGTTGCAAGTTTTGATTCTCATTTAAGTATCACTTCAGTATTTACATAAATTATTTTTCATGTTTGATGGTGATTTTGTCTTTAAAATTTTCTGGGGGAGTTTTGATTCTAGGGTTTAGGCTAGTATTCCTGAACCCCCAAAAAGCCTGTGATATTCTTTATGAGAAAAATCCACATCAATATAAGCTTTATACAAGTATAGTGCTGCTTAGTGTGTGTCAGAGTGAATAAATCTATGATATATATTAAATAGCTATTATACCTTAAACAGAATTTGTCATGATCCTTGACCCTGGACTGGCAAGAAAATAATCCAATATTTTCTAGAGAAATAGAAGCAATAGGCTTACTATTTGTTAATTGATTGTTTGCAATATATTTAAGAAACATCCTACAGCAAACACAGTTACTGTGTGTTAGTGTACATGTATCATGTACATCGTAAATCTCCACTAGGTATGCCAACAGTTCCAATCGGCACTCGGTTCTTTGTTAAAAGTAGTCATTATTTATTTTTTTTAAGAAAAGACTAGTTTCTCCCATGAGAAAATAAAGATGGACAATACATTAAATATTGTGTGATTTACAAATGCTGAACATTATTAGTCATTTCATCTGTTCAATTTTATGGTTTTACTTTAATATTTAAATAATTGGATTATTACATTGAGTTTCAGTATGAGACAAAATATGAAGGAGTGGCTCCTCAAGATTTACTTACAGAATAGCTTTATCTAAAAAGAAATTCTAGCCAGTAAAATGCTCAATTAAAATGAAGAGTATGGAAGGATTTAAAATGAAGTATAGGAGTTTGGACCAAAATGCTGTTTATTCTCTGAATCCCTCTTCCTATTTTGAACTCACATCATCTTCCATATACCTGGTTACTATGTTTAAGGTCTATCATGATGATATTTGTGCAGTATATTTCTCTTACCTTTTAGCTCTTTATAGCCTTAGTATCTGACAAAACTTCCCCTTACTCTTACCAAATGATAGTTAAAGAATGTATCATTCTACATTGGGATGTCATATGACTTTGAGATAGGTGTATAAACGTTTTTGTAACTTGTGATATTTACAGCATAACATTTTTCAGTAAAACCTACCAAAAACTTCCTCAGAAGTGCTTTTGAAAATGTCCAAATTTTACCTCAGTTTGCTCGGAGCTCAGTGGAGTAAAACAATATGTGAACTTGGGTAAATAGGGTTTTTATATGCTGACTCTACCACCTAGTAATCACAAAGCATCCAAAAATTATGAAAATATTGTAACTTTTAGCTTCTTTGAATATGAAGTGTTAACTAGAATAGCATCCATGTAAAAGTTAATCCCACAGAGCATGCATTTATACATTCCAATTTTCATTCTTTGGAGATAATATCTACACACATGTCTTGAAATAGTTCCAATGATATGAAGTTCCCTATGAAGTTATCATTGTCTTAATTTAATAGTGTAGGAATCTAGATGCAGCTGGAGGGCTGTGAGTTATCAAAAATGTCTCTGCTATAGGCAATAATTTTAATGTTAATTAACTCCATCTGGAAGGAATAGCAGGTGTTGAAATTGATCACTTAAGTACAGAAAGCAAAAGCTGTTTACTAAACTCTCCCTAAATTAATTTGAGCTTGTGGTTAAATTGCTTTCAAGTCACTTTTCTACGAATGCCTTATACCAAATGCTGAAATTGGAAAAAGAAGTAGACCAAGCAGATTCTAATGAAATGTAACAAATTGTTCAGAAAGGTCACCTAAAAATAAAATTACATTTTAAAAATGGAAAAAAATGCAATATTCATTTTTGCTTCAATAGCAGGTAGAATTTGGGGAAAATTATCTCCCTCA
Source organism: Peromyscus leucopus (assembly GCF_004664715.2). Classification (NCBI taxonomy): domain Eukaryota; kingdom Metazoa; phylum Chordata; class Mammalia; order Rodentia; family Cricetidae; genus Peromyscus; species Peromyscus leucopus. Next base: position 110,640,272 of record NC_051063.1, read on the forward strand.
TGTGGTGCACAAATCATTCACCTGCATCAAATTAATGTGAGTGCACTAGAAAGGGTAGAATTCTGGGCTTTCGTCCAAACAGATGGGATTAGATTCAGCAGCAAGGCCTAGGAATCTGTATTTTCACAAATACCTAGGGAGCTTTTCATCTTGCTCAAACACAACTGTTTTTCTCAGACCAGAGATGTAGCCAATCTCATTGACATGACCCAAGGGCCTGAAGGAAGTTGAATGAAAATAGTGATTTTCTCTGAGAGAAAAACCAAGACAATTAGAATGTATCATGGTGACTAAGATGCCAGGTCAAAACTACCTGTACTGTTTGAAAAAATAAACTGTTACAGTGGTAACAGAGAGTTAGTTCATTTGTTCCCTGTCACTATCTAGTTCCTGTACAGAAAACTGGATTTCTTCATCTTCTATTCAGGCCCTTCCTTAGGGGTCTGATTTCGTTGTCCTTTGTTTTTCAAAATGAGGTTCGGTAACACTGGTATCACCCTGATGGACACAATCAGAGGCTTGGGGCATGAAGCCTAGAAATCTGCCTTTTAGCAATGTCTCCAGGTATAAGGACACATAGAAGTCTGTGGATCATTGTGTGTCCTTTATGAGTCAATAATTTGTTAACTAGTCAACTGCTCTGGACACACCATGTGGGGGAGAGTAACAAATGAAATCCAATACCACGTCTCTGTTTCCCGTCTAAATAGAAAATTGACTGCTGCAATCACTAAGGTCTCAAACACAGAGAACTCTTCTGAGAGCTTTATGTTTATGACCAAACTTATCTTCACATTAAATAATGATATAGGTTTGGATATTATCACCATTCTTCCTAGTGAAACACAAGGCATGAAAGTCAAATGGCAAAGTTAGTTACTCAACATCTGCTGCAGAAGCCAAGATTCAAACTGTGAGCATCTGGCACAACACTAAGCTCAGGTTACTTCCACTCTCCCCATTGTCTTCAGAAATGTTTTCACCTCCCAGGCACCATCCTAGGAAGTTTTGAACTTCAACAAGTCAGACCATGCCCAGAATAAGGACTGGGAGAATGAATTGGCTTATTTTCTTTCGAAGACCAAGATAAAGGCACATTGACATTTAGAAGGCTGTTTCTAACATTCTTGTTTGATGTATTCAAAGTCTGCTCATGCCCATGTTTCTATGATGGCATCCTTTTTTATCAAAGCCTTCTGCTGAATGAATGTGAAAATGGTCACAGCAGAACCTGCTAGGCTTCTTTACTATAGATTGAATATAACACTGTTGTTTGTTAAAGTGAACAAAATATCATGAAATGAGAAGATATCTGTGAAAGTGTGTATTAAATTCAAAATATTAGATGTTCATAGTATGTTAAAAGTAATTTTTTATATAGAGGTTATTGAGTAATTATCAACACATAAAAGTCTTTTACATTTTATACCAGAATCAATACTGTCTTCATACACTATCCATGTAAAGTTTTTTGGGGCGTGTTTATTGTAAGATTTATTTTGTTGTGAATTATGAGTATGTGTGTGTATGTGTACAGGACTGTGCACATATGTGCTTTGGCCCTCAGAGTTCAGAAGGTAGTGTTGGATCTCCTGGAGCTGGAGTTAGAGCTGCCTTACGTGAGCACTGAGAAGAGAACTTGGGTCCTCATAGGAGCAATATGTGTTCTTAACCATTGACTCACCTCTCCAGCCTATGTGCAATGTGGCTGTGTATGTGCATCTGTGTGTGTGTGTGTGTGTGTGTGTGTGTGTGTGTGTGTGTGCGCGCGCGCGCGCGTGCGTGCGCTTATGTTAGCTATATATTTAACAAATTTCAAACATAAGCCTATATCATTGCAGGAGGAAGGATGATTTTCAAACTTCCCTGATTATATAATTACCCTTAGATGATTTATAGGAAGCTATAATTTTTAGTGTCTCCCTGGAAACTTTACATACTGAGATATAGGTAGAAATTGCAAGGATATTATGTATGTTAAGTGATATGACAAGATTATAGAATTACATGGGAGATAAATAAAGGAAATACTATTGAAAATTAACATTGTTCAAGATATTTAAACAAGATATAAGCCCAAACCAAGTAATTCTCATATTTTGTCTAATAAATCATAACTTAATTTACATACATGTTTTGTATGTATGACACATACATAATTTTATTATGTATGTGTCAAAACATTATGTTTCAATACATACCAGTTGTTATTTCTTCATCATTATTTTAAAGTGGTAACTTTAAAATAAATGGAAGAAGAGCAAGTATTTTCGAAAAACAATGAATTTTTAAAAGATCTCAACACAAATAGACTAGATTATGATGTAGTAGTATTCAATTTGATTGTGAACACTAGTATCTTAATACAATGACTATGTCTTGCCCATTCACAGCGAGGGTCCTGGGAGGATTAGCTGACATTGGGAGAATGAGAATGAAAGATCTACACTGTGTGATTACTGAGGGAACCAGTTTCACATCGGGGCTACCCACCACGGCCTGAAGCCTATTCTATGATGAAGGAAACAGAAAGGACAGGCTGAGGCTATGGTTTGGATGTCTCTCCATCTCAAGCAGGATGTGACACATAGCATTGTATTCGATAGTTTACCACCCAAGGTATACCACTAGTCTAGTCTAAATGAAAATGAGCTTGAATGTATAGAGTCACATATGTAGAATATTATAAGCCTACTGTCATGGTCTAGGTCTACTTTAGACCTAATGACTGTCTTACATACTCACCTATCTGTAAATAATATCATCATAGAGGAATCTCAGAGGGAAAATAGAGAAGCTAACATAGACAAGGACTCTGTCTCGAGAATCTTAAATTCACTGAAGATGTCAGCAGAGGCCTCACTAAGTTATTGGGAACATACCTTGAAGAGACACAATGTTCAATACAGGCTTAATTGCAGAAATTGTGTGCACTTGGTAAACTGTGTATGTGTGAGATAAATTAGATAAATTGGGATTGTGAATTCTTTAAAAATCTAGAAATATTAAGTATTTCTAAATATTAGTATTTAAACAGTATTTAAAGGCATAACCACAAAAAAAGACATGCCACATTTGTCTAATGGAAATAATCATGGAATTTAGTATGCAGTTTAGGAAAATACAAAATCAAATTTAAAAAATTTTGATTATCCTTCCATAACAAAAACTCCTGCCATTGATTTATGTACATTTTTTATTTGAAAAAAAAAATCCTTTACATGCAAACATTGTTCTTCATTTACAGATAAAATTAGAAACATGAAACAAATAGAGTTCTACCACATAATTACTAAATGTCACAATTGAACAAAAATAGTTTCCAAGCTCTGACTGGCTCCCAGTGTTGAGGAATAGCATCATATGTGTTTGTCTGATATGAAGAAGGGATGCTCTGCCAATCTAGTCTCCTTCACGAGATTCCCACCTTTACAGAAGAGGGAGAACAGCTCTCCTGAGTAACTACATGGATATCTCTTAAACAAATCATAATCTGATTTCAGACTCAGTAAGCCTGTTCCACTTAGATCTAACATTTCTGTACTACAGGATCATGGACATGTAAAATAAATAAGAAAGATCACCGAGGCTTTAAACAGGTCTTCTCTGCCTTTTCCTTCCAATTTCCCAAGAATTGGCAGATAATTAGCAGCTCATTAGCAACACTGATAAACCATGTGACAAAAACAAATGCTGTGGGAACAGAAGGGACAGAGCTTTAGATGAATATGAAATGGAATGTGTAGCTAAAATCAAATCACTGAACTAGCTTCCAAGGATTCTGGTTTGATCTGATGTATTCTTAGTCTTTGACTCACTCAGATATTTATTAGTCACCTTGCTCAAGGCATAGTATTTTCGGGATGAAAACAAAACAAAACAAAACTATAAAACCCAATACTTTCCTCTAAAGTGCTCATCGGAGAGAAAGTGATAATGGAGTCCACAATCCATTTGTAAATGAGCTTCATGGAGCAGGAATATGATATTTCATAGGGAAGTACTATGTTAAGGAACACACACACACACACACACACACACACACACACACACCATCACATATTTGCTAGTCAGATTACTATAAAGTAGGTGTAATATCTACAACTAACATAGTATGCACAAAGCTTTGGAATGTATAAGAAAATGAAGTGAAATATATTAGTCTTACTTCAAATGACTGTACTTGTAATGGAAATTTTAACTTATTTTCCAATTAAAAGCATCCAGTATTTCTTTCAGCAACATTCTAGTTCCTTATAGTGCAAAAGCTCATTAGATGTGTTTCTGTTGTCTTGGTGGACCTATACAGTATCACTCCATTCTACTCACCTTACATATTCCTTCTATCTTTAAGTTCCTCCTCACACTTCATGAAACAGTAACATCATCAAATATTAAATAACAGAAAGTTTCCTTTTATTCTGGCTAAATTTTCCCCTGCCCCCTTGGCCTATACTAGCTCATTATATCACATAATGCAGACTTAATTCTTAAAATACTTCTTTTCTCTCCTTTTTGTTTCAAATTTTTATTTTTTATTTGTCGACTTGGTCTCATCAGGTAGTCCTGGTTAGCCTAGAATTGCCTGCATAGATCAGGCTGGCCTGTAACTCACAGAGATCTGTCTTTCTCTGACTCCTAAGTGCTGTGGTAAAAAACTTTCTCTATCATGTCTGGTCTACTGTGAGCTCCTTAAGAGCAGAAAGTACATCCTTATTTCTGTATCATCGACAGCTAATAATGTGCAAGGATATAGCATGTGAAAGGACCAAGCAGACGCCATAACAGGCAGCTCAGTCTTCTCTCAGAGATCAGGCCTCAATTTCAGTTTCCTGAGACTGAGCAAGCAGTCTCTGGGAGGGCCATGAACAAAAGACATAGTCCTTGCAGTAGCTCCCTTTCTGCATGTACTCTGACTGCTCAAAAGTTCAGCCAGATGTTTACTGTCTGGGGCCCCTCACCAACTTAGAGTTATGTGCATGGCGTGCTAAGCCAGCCAGCCCCCATGGCGGCTCAAGGACAAAGCCTGGGACTTGTGCTGGACAGCCCCCAAAGTGATAATTGTAACTACCAACCAGTAAATTCAAAGGTTTCATACCCTCACCCAATTAAAAGAGAACAGAGATAAAAATAAACCAATCCGAGTTGCACCCGTGTAAACCTGCCCCCCAACCTCCCTGAAGGTCTTGTGGTTTTTGCCTTTAAAAAGCTAGCCACACAAAGAAAGAGCAACTCCTCCCTGCCTCACTGTATTGGGTGTAGGAATGAGTTCCCTGTCTAGACTTGTATCTACAGAATAAACCTTGTTGTTGCATTCTGGACATCCAAGGTCTTCAGTGGTCTCTTTGGGGTCGCAATCTGGGCAAAACAGCATGAATTTAACAAATCATTAAATAACTAAAAAATATAAAAACAGGTCTGTTATTCAAACTCAAAACTATCATGAGAACATATGGATGATTTGCTAGTGTTTATACACCACTAGATATTTTATATAAACTATTAGTACTCTACATATTAAAATACACCTTCTTGATTTGGAAGAAATGTCCTCTCCCTCTTTGTCGAAAGTTAAAGTGCTATTTGACAGTTGATTGGATCACAAAGGTTCCGACCTCACCAATTACTTGGTCTCGGGACTATTTAGTTGCTGATGGCTCTTAGTGTGTCTGGTCAGAGGAAATAGGTCCCTGAGGCTATGCAGTTGAAGCTGTATCTAATCACTAACACCCCTTTCCTTCCTGTCCTTGTTTCATTGTCTCCATTTCCTTTTTCCTCCTTTCATCCCTCCATCACTGCTCCTTGGCTAGTATGAGGTGGGTAGCTTTTATTCTGCCACACCCTCTGTTCAAGATGGTGTTTTTTTTTTTCTTACTATTTACTATGAGCCCACAGTAATGAATTCAGAGATCCAAAGACAGAAACTTCTAAATCCTGGAGACAAGACTATCTCTGCACATTTAAGTGGTATTCTGGTTATTTTGTCACATGAAGGTGTATGAGTTTTCCTTATACTGTGCTTTTGCAAAGATATAAAACTTAACCATGGTATACATATTAAAAATTCTGAACCTTCTTAAGAACAGATTAAAATAATAAACACTAGGTCTTGACCAGTAGAAGGAGAAATCAACTTATCAATGGAGCCTAATGCATTGGTACCAAGTAAGAAAATTGAGCCATGAAAAAAAAAGTCAAACTTCCATATACTCAACTCATGAGTAAAACAAAATGAGAATATGGGTCTCTTACCTCCTGTTTAAATGTTCTGTTAACTATGTCTCCATTCCAATTTACCAAATTCAGTTCTGGAGCTAGTTTCTTCCCATAACTGGGAAGATATCCCTAGCTATAGAATCCAGGCAAAATGATATGAAGGATTGATTTCATCAGATTTAACGCAACATCTAACTAGGAAAATTTGACACATATTTCAACTCTCTGCTGATTTTATGATGGCATAAAAAAGGAGGAATATAAAAAAAAGATTGGTAATTTCCAAAATGAGGAATCAGGTGGTATTACTCTGGTAGAATGTGGTTATCAATCAGATCTTACCCTTCAGAAAAATGGAAGAGATTTTAAATTAATATTTCATTAATTTAATGATTAATAAAATCATTAATTTCATCATCAGAAATGATGAAAATCATAAATTCTAATGGTAGTAGTACTATTACTCTTTGACAGTTTCATACATGAATATAATGAATTAGTCATTTTCATTTCCATTACCTTTTTTCATGTCCCCTCAATTTCTTGATGATATACTTCTTCTCCAGACCCCTCCTACTTTCATATCTTAATTTTGTGTGCTACCCACCGAGTTTAATTAAAATTGTTTGCATAAGCATAATTGGAGATTTATTTACCAGAGCATGGGAGACTTACCAATGGCTATACTACTGGAGAAAATGAAACCCTTCCTGAGGAACCATCAACTGCCAATGGTATTAGAGCGCTCATATATCCCTCTCCATGATGACATGCTGACATGCTCATACAGCATATATATCTTGTGCAGATAATCATAGCTCAGAATTCACAAGTGCAACAGCTATGCTGTTTGCAGAAGATGGCTTTTTACTCTATAATCTCTGTAACTTTGGTCTCTTGTTTCTGGGCCCTCTTCCATGGTGTTCCTTGGGCATGGGAGGGGCCTATCCAGATATCTCCTTTATGACTAAGAATGCTGTAGTTGTTAATTTTGCACGTTAGAGAGTAAGAAATAGGTTGTGAGAGATTATTTCATTTGAATCCTGCATGTCCCATAGATTTTCAAGCTACTTGTTAGCAGTCAGTTGTTTTCCAAAAGATGTTTCTATAACAGTGACAATGTTGAAGTAAAGTATGTAAGGGCAGTCAGAAGATGCTAACTATTGCAACAGTTTTAGTTTATGTAGCTCTACTGAAGTCCTTAGTTGAGAGAAAAATAAGCCCTTTCATAACTGATTATAAACAAAAAATTTTCTAATAAACCCAAAAAATTCTAACAATAGCAGGCACTTATACTAGAAGATTCAATTACATTCCCTCTCTGAAACATGATGTAAAAACTAAACATTAGGACTCCACATTCCACTACAGAGACACTTGGTCAGTCGTGGTCATTGTTGTTCTATTAATAATAGCTAGAAATTGGAAAAATACATGTATATGAATGGATGAATGGATTAATAAAAATATTGTGTACTTATACAACGAACTATTACTCATCTAGAAAAAAATGAAATCATTGAATTTGCAGGGAAATAGGAAAATGGATTCTGAGTCAAGTAATCCATACCAAAAAGACAAATAAGGTATGTATTCATTTATATGTGGATGTTAGCTGTTAAGTCTTTGATAAGCAGGTTATAATCCATATAAGTACAGAGGCTAAGTATAAAGCAAGTTTCTGAGGTGTGAGGGAGGATTGGATCACCCTAGGAGGGTGAAATAGAATTGGTAGTTAGTTTGATAGGACTGGGGATGGAGCAGGAGGATCAAGTGGGGAGGAAGAGGAATGAGGAGAATGAGGAGGGAATATACAGAGGCTCAGCTAAAACTAAAGGCTATTTGAATGACTGTCCAGAAATCTAAAATAGCAGAAGGTGGTCGAAATGGAATTGCCAAATGATAGGGAAGATGGATTCCTAACTGGACACTTCTCATCATCAAATGAAGCCTCTAGTTCTGGAAATGGCTTACATCTAATCTAACTATTAGCTAAAGGAGCCACGTAGGAACCCCCAAACCCTCAAGCTTTTGCCAAGACTCTATTGTTTGCGCTCCCAAAACTGATGGTAAGGCCCTATTGCTAAAGACAACAACTTCACAACAAATAGAACATGGAGAAGTCAAGCTGGTGCCTACTTAGTGCCTTCACTCCTACTGACTAGTGTTCATGGTACTGGAAGATACTCTGCACACTAACCAAAGGAGAAAGGTAAACACTAACCCAGCTAAAAACCCTACAATGGTGACCTTCATGCAAGATGTGCTATTGCAATTGTGGCACAAAACTGGTGGGACTAACCGACCAATATATGAATGGGTTTAAGATCCACTCCATGAGATGAAAGCCATCTCTGACATGGTTCAGGTAGCCAAGAATCGGAGACTAAATTTGTCAGGAACTTAGGAGAAAACTAAATAGTATTGTTTTACTAAAGGGACACAGCAGTAAAAAGCCACCAATGACATTCTGCTATACTCATAGATCAGTGTCTTTCAAAGCCATCATCAGAGAAGCTTTATTCTGTAGTAACTGGAAATAAAAACAGGGAAGTGCATGGGTCTGACTAGGTCCTCTGCATATATGTTATGATTGTATAGCTCAGTGTTCTTGTAGAACTCCTAACAGTGAGAGTGGGGGTTGTCTGTGACTCTTTTGCCTGGTCTTGGGACCCCTTTCCTCCTACTGGGTTGACTAGTAGAGCCTTGATATGAGTGTTTATGCCTAGTCTTATTGTAAATTATTATGCTGTGTTCATTTAATATGCCTAGGGGGCATGCTCTTTTCAGAAGGGAAACAGGAGGAATGGACCTGGAGGAGAGGGGAGATGGTGGGGATGGACAGGGAGTAGAGGAGAGCAAGGAAATTGTAGTGAAGGAATGGACTTGCCAGTGAGAGTGAGGACAAGCAGGCAAAGAACAAGGTTTCCTTTTATATAAAAAGTTAATTTAAGATATTTCTGTTGAATTTGATTGCCAAGGAAAATGATGGAAAATATGATATTAAAGGCCAAATAGAAAAGATATACAATGGCATGGACATCAGAATAAATCTAAATTTTGCTATACAGGAAACTGTGTTTATAAAATAAATTTTGTCTTTCAAATACTTGACAATTACTTGTGTAATAACTTTTAAAACCTAAAGGATTGACAGTTTTCAGAATCTACGAATTTGCCGGGCAGCAGTGGTGCATACCTTTAATCCCAGCACTCAGAAGGCAGACCCAGGTGGATCTCAGTGAGTTTGAGGCCAGTTTGGTCTACAGAGCAAGATCAAGGACAGGCACCAAAACTGCATGGATAAACCCTGTCTCTGAAAAAAAAAAAAAAAAAAAAGGAACTGAATTTATTCCAATAAGGGCACTGAAAATTCAGTCAGAGACCATGGAGGAGCTTGCTTTCCCTGGCTGTTGTTCAGCCCATGTACTTACACAAATCAGGACCATACATACACAGAGGTTACTCCCTACAGAGGACTAGGCCTGCCTACATTAATTAGCAATCCAGAAAATGTCCCACAGATGTGTCTAAAGGCAATCTGATTAAGGCAATTCATTAGATAAGGTTCTCCCTTTCTGTGCAGTTCTAGGTTTGTGTCAGGTGAACGGCTAAAGATATTGTGACAGTGGCATCCTCATTCGGTCAGCTCACTAATTCTAATGGGTGATAAACAGTTTACTACAAAAATGAAATTCCCGCCAGGCGGTGGTGGCGCACGCCTTTAATCCCAGCACTCAGGAGGCAGAGGCAGGCGGATCTCTGAGAGTTCGAGGCCAGCCTGGTCTGCAAAGTGAGTTCCAGGAAAGGCGCAAAGCTACACAGAGAAACCCTGTCTCGCGAAAAAAAAAAAAATGAAATTCCAGGTATTATCTAAAGGTTATACAAGGAAGTATTGCAAGTTTAATCATAAAAGAAACTTTAAAATTTATCAATATTTATACACCGCTCCTTTCAATGTCCTTAAACTATGTTGCATTAACCTTTCAACACATATTCCACACTCATTAGTTTCTTGGCATTTCCAGGGCCACCCCTCTCCCACAGTCTAACATGTCCTACACATGTGTCCTACAGAGTTTCAAAGATAAAGATTCATCTTTGCGCAACTTAACACATCCTCTCTGTTGTTATACAATGTGTGTATGCATGCATATAGGAAGGTCAAGTAAGAACATTTGAAATTTTTAAAAACAAGCCTTTCTCTCTCTCTTTTAAAACAACAATGTATATGGAACTTGCTGGTAAAACTAAAACCTTTTCAAATTCCACATGAATAGAATTGTAGTGTTTTATATGTCTGTTTCAGTTTGTTTTAATCTTCAAGTAAGACTCACAGGTATTCATGTGTACACAAGTATAAAGTGAAGCTTAAGAGGGCTGAACAACTGGTCCAGAGCACAGGTGACACAGTGGGATTTGAACCATTAGAGTTAATTTCAAAGTCTTAATTACCTGACACTTTTTTAAAACATTTCTTAAGAATCCAATTCAGAGATTGCTTATATTACTTTCAAAGAAGAGATTTCCTAACTCTGTCTGTAAGTGAATGCTATTTCTAAAAATTCAAAATCTAACTCCCATGTAGTGGACAAGCTTTGCATCCAAGGATTGGGTCTAAATTGGACTTTGCATAAAAGTAGCTGTGTAACTGGCCTAGTTATATAATGTCTCTAAGTATCTGGAAAGTTACATCTCCTGGATGATGTAAGCTCCAGGAGATTTTGTGAGGCAAGAAATGTCAGACTGTTGCCTTGCAATCAGGTAGAAGGTAAGCATCCGATACTGTTGCTTTTTCTCCCTACTTCTGGGAAATTAAAGTATTAAAAACTCTACAGTAAAATCATCTAACCCTCTGCTCTCTTTGTGGCAATGTGATGTTAATAAATCTCAATGACTTAGAAGTTATTCCAAGGTCAAACATTTAACAACAAGTCATTAATTACATTCTTCTTTTAGTAAATCATTATCAGAACAAATCATTATGTGACCTTTTTTTGGCTACATTGATCCAATAAAACTTAAATTAGCCAGAGTTTCAGGAACATTAGTCTAATGTGCTTTCGGAGATCACCTTATCTGAGTGTTGTAATAAGTTTGTGTGAAAAGCATAAAGCATGTAATATATAATAAAATTTGGACTTTAATGAGCCATCTTGGCATACTGACTAGTACTATAATTCAATGTTGAGCATCTCTTAATTAATGAATTAAAAAAGCTTAGCATACTTTCAAAAAGCGACATGTGAGTACAGTAGCTCTTATTTTCTATTTTCTTTTTTCTTTTTCTTTTTTTTTTTTTTTTTTGGTTTTTTGAGACAGGGTTTCTCTGTGTAGCTTTGTGCCTTTTCCTGGAACTCACTCTGTAGCCCAGGCTGGCCTCGAACTCACAGAGATCCGCCTGCCTCTGCCTCCCGAGTGCTGGGATTAAAGGCGTGCGCCACTACCGCCCGGCTATTTTCTATTTTCTTATGCTGACAAATTTGAAATGTATGTGAAGTGACCTTGATTATAAAAGTAGTACAAAAATTAAGTATAATATATTAGTAGCTTGTTTAGTTTCTAGAACATTCTTTTACTATTAATAATTTTCTTATGTTTTTGTTATACATAGATATAGCCACTTTTAAAAGTTCTCCGTAACACATATACTATAACAAGAATATGAATCAGCCACTGATGATCTGTATCGAAAGATTTTACTAACATCAGACCATGAGAACATTTCAAGGAGTGGTCTCTTCTTACTTTTACCTATATCCTTCAAGACTGTATTGTCCTACCTTTCTTATTCCTATAGCTGTTTGACTCTCTCTCTCATTTGTATTTTATATCTGTCATAGCATTGAATCACCAAGAAGTGAAACTTCTCAGACATGTGCATATCTTTCCAGATGTTCTACTGAAGGTTTTCAATGTTTAGTTGCTGAAGAGATACTGAGAGAAAAGTGGGGAGAATAGAATTTCTTAATCTGTGGTAAAGTATTTCTCTAAAATAGGTTATGATTTTCTGGAGTTTTATCAGAAGTAACAGAGTGTGAAGACTTATGATGTTATATTAAAAATGAAAAAGTCCTCTTCATCTAATTTGCCTAGTATTCATTTTTAAGATCCGTGCTTGGTGAAAATTCTTCTTAAAGACAATACTGCTGTTCTCATTGTGAAACCATAATGTCATGAGTCAACCTAGGCCTAGAAAAAATATTGTTTACTACCCCTCAACAAGGAGACATGACTTAGAAGGAGGGAGGCCACTGAGAGGATTACTAGTAAATATTTATCTTTGGAGTGTTTGCCCCATTAAATTTCCAGAAGACTAAATACATAGAATCTAGATATATTAGAACTCTTTTACAATAAATTCAACTATCAGACTCCCCCAAATCAGAGTCATTGATGATTAGATTATTCTCCTGTACATTTGGTGGAAGGGGCTCCAATTTGGCAACAACTCTAATAACTTCAAAGCATCTATACTTCAATTGTTAAGGAAAGGATTTTGATCTTGAAAAAAAATCCTGTTTTAGATAGATCTACTCATGTTCACTTACATCTAATGTCACTAAGAATAGCTGTAGCGTGTGACTATTGTTTTCTAACCTACACATTTCATGACTTTTTATTGCAAAGAATATCCACAAATATAAATACTTCATACCTACTACTTTAATTTATATCATACATTAAATAAATATCTATGTATATTTGCAAGGACAATTGCCTTTATAAATCTCCACTGCCAGTAAAGCCATTTATAATAAACTCTGAGAAAAAGAATATGCTTCAGAAAATTCAACTTTCCTTGTGACTTTAGACTTTACAATATCTGATGCCCAATAAAAATAGATATACACATTTGACTCTCAAGATATATGAAATAGTATTTAACTGAATTACATGTAGACAAATATCTAAGTCACTGACTCAATTTTTCTACACAGTTTTTTAAAGAGATTTGTCATGAAGAAAGGAGTTTATTATACTTCAATATTCTTTTATAGCATCTTTTATAATCAGGCCCTGAACTAATATGATTCAGCCTTTTTCTCCTCTGGTATATAAAAATACCTATCTACCCCCAGGTACTATGCTTAAATGAAATGAAGTAGTGAGGCTTTCCCAAAGCACACTGCTTCCTCTGTCTATATTCCTGCTAGATTATCTTACTGGCTAATATTATGTAACTGAACTATGTCATACATTTCCCTCCAAGAGGTATACACTAAATTTTTTAGTGTGCAAACCATAGCTTTCCATGAAAATGCAATATATCGTCTTTAAATTTGCACCCTCATAGTCACTTGGAATAGTTTCTTTCTGCCTCTCAACATGCTAATTCACATTTGTGTAATCACCATGAAGAAAAAAAGGCTTCTGTCCTTATTGTTCAGATATTGGGCTGTAGATGGGTGAACTTTTATTAATGGAGCTAGTTGTGTTACTAACAAGGACTTGTAAGTGCTATTCTCCACTCACTGTGTACTAAGAGACAACAGGCATACTTAGTTATTTCACTTTTGATAAACACAGCTAAGATATAGAACTTGTCTTTATTCTGACTTATAATGTTTCTATAAAGATAGTGTATGTGAATAAGTCCTAGTTGATTGTGATTGTATTAATTGTTTGACAACACCATTATAACTGTTAAGTAGACTCAATTACACTGCATCTTTAGTCTTTTAGTTTATAGAGAATAGAATGGGGAAGTAACAGGGAGCCTTCCAAACAGAAGCTTCATGTATTCACTGACATGCATATATAATATATAATTATATGCATATATAATAGCTTGATAACTGAAAATTAATATAATACATAATGAAGTTCAACCTTCTGGTCTGTGTTATACTAAGGGTTTAGGCACCTGTCTTTTCCACATACATGAATCCAATTTGTATCCTGTAATTGCACAGCTTGAACAGAAAAATGTTCTGAAAACTCATAGATGGCTTCAATTTCCCTTTATGTGTTATATCCACAGTGTCACCAAAATAAATTGTATTGGTGTATTATAAAAAATGTCATAATGACCATGCCAGAAGAAAAAGGGAACTTTAGCCATGTGTATTTCAGAATAGTTAATTGCAGGTCCAAGCTGTTGGAAACTAAGGTAGAAATTTGAAGTTGTTAACTTTCTAGCAAGAATGTTAAATAAAAGGAACCACTTCAAACGTATACAACAGCCAGGAGCCCTGAAACTTGAAGTCCCAACACAGCTGTGGTAAAAGCCTACTGTTGGGAATGTGTCGGGGCTGCAGGGATGAGAATAAAAGGAATGGGCAAAGGAAAGATTGCAGATGTTGTCCTAAAACTGATAAATCCTTTTCTATGGACTTTTCCAATTAACTTTGGAAATGGAGATAATTTTAGCAATGATGAGTTAAAAGAAGTCCACCTTTAGTCTGTTTTTTTATGATTATTTCATTTGGTCTTCATAAAATATAGTGTTATGATTTCCAATTTTAATTAATCAAACCAACTTCTGGAAGTTTTAATGATTTTCATCATGGTGAATAAAGATTGGGATCTAAATATGTATGTCTGATGCTGAAGTCCACATTCTCTCTACCTCTCCACTCTCTCTTGGGAGAGTAGTCTGAAGAATTAAAAGAAGGGTATATACACACACATACACACACACACATACACATCTACACACACACACACATCCCACACACATATACAAGACATAGTCCAAATTACGCAATTTGACCATTAAAAATGACAATTTTATGTAGTTCAACTTTGTACAAGCCTGATTTTTCAGCTCGTATGCTCCAAACTGAAAAAAGATCCTTCATACTTTTACCAATGAGCATTTTTGTCTCTCAACTTACCATTTGCCAAATGCTCCCAATGCTACAGAATTTATCCAAGGCTCATTTCTTCTCTTTTATTAGAAAACCATCTCCATGACCATAATGTTATAGTCTGTCTGTTTGCCTCCCTTAAGTTTCCTCATCTAACCCTTTCTTAGATAATTTTTCTCTCCTGATTTTGAACTACAACAAGTACTTGAATTAGTAGTTAATTACAAAATTATTATTTTCCTTGAAGAGAAAGACAAAATATTTATTATATTTCAATTTCTTAATACTGGTGGCTCAGTTTTTAAATAACTATACAGATCATCAACAAAAGCAAATTTGGATTCTGCATACCTGAGTCCTTTCACATTTCACACAGCACAGAAGCTATCTAGAAATTCCAGATAATGCCAAAGCCCTAAGAGTAGGTGGCTTTTCCTGGTGTATCTTTGAAGCATCTCACTCTACTTGTCTTAGTGTTTCTAAGATAAAACACCATGGCCCAAAGCAACTTGTGAGAAAAAGGTTTATTTCAATTCCCAACTCTGTCCTACTCCATCAGTGAGGGAAACTAAGGCAAGAACTCAAGGCAGGAACCTGGAAGCAGGAACTAAAGAAGAGTTGGATGAAAGATGTTTATTGGCTAGTTTCCCATGGCTTGTTCAGCATATATATGTGCATGCGTGTGTGTGTGTGCATTCACGCATGTGTTTTATGACCATCTTTCTGGAGGTGACATGACTCCCAATGACCTGGGCCTGCTGGCATTAACAACTAATCAAGAAAATGACTTACTGACTTGCATATATGATTCTGATGGAGACATTTTATCAATGGAGGATCCCAGTTCCCGATTAACTCTAGAATACATCAAGTTGGCAAAAAATTAACAACCCCACTTTCCTAGGGTAGGCATGCCATTGGTGTTTAAAATGCATATTTAATATACAATGTGTCACCCTGCCCTAATCACAACTGTACTTATAACAACTTGTTTAGTTTTTTTTGTTTCTCTTTGCCAGTTTTGCATAATCTTTCACTCCACATTAAGCCTTTATATTTTACTCACTATCAGTTATTTAGACTACCAGATCATTCTTTATTAAGGAATCTTGTACAAATATGGAAATGACTTTATTTAATGGGATACTTTTGGAGGCATTAGTTTCAAATAATGTTCAAGTACTTGTTTGTGTCTAGGTATTTCTAGATGTTTCCCTAAATATTTCTCTTTGAATAATGACTGAATACCTTCACTTAGTTATTTCAAAAGGATCAATAAAATTGATAGTGTGCTAACATTTCAGGTGAGATTTTTTTTGGTAGGAGGTGATGGTGCTGTTCCTGTTCTGTACAATTAATGTTACTTTATGTTCAAATTCACATAGTTTAAATAATCCCATCTGAGACACCATATTATACCATGTTAACTATGACAGAAATCTTGAGAGATTAGGTGATGCTGTCAACTTCACTTAGCAGTTTACACAGATAGAATTTTTACCCATTTTCTCTGACCCCAAAGTTCATGTTTGATTTACTCCACATTATTTTCTGAAATACAGAGATTAAGAAAAAAATCTTGATGAAAAATTCTGGGGTTTTTTTGTTTGTTTTGGTTTGGTTTTGGTTTTGGTTTTTTGAGACAGGGTTTCTCTGTGTAGCTTTTGGAGCCTGTCTTGGAACTCACTCTATAGACTAGGCTGGCCTTGAACTCACAGAGATACACCTGGCTGTTTTTTAACCACATCGTAAACACTTTCAATCGTGCTCAAAAAAGAAAATTAGCTGGTGATCAGGTTTAATTAAGAAATTACTTTGACATCAGACTCAGAACTAACAGTTTCTCTTTCCATGTGGTATATTAATCAAAGTAAGCAAAGAGGAGCTCAAAAAATCACTCTCTTGAAAAAACAGACACAAGTAAGTTGGGGTGGAAGCAGATCCAGGTTTAGGTGACGTCATGCTCTTGCCAAGGAGGCCAGACTTCTCATATCATGGGATTCTTCTTACTACCAAATGCTATTTTAAATTTTTTGCTACATAGTAATACATTGAAGCATTTGTTGCCAAATCTGGAGCTTGACACACCAGGGAATTCTTTAATTTACTTTGTTTTATTTATCTTTTATTTTCTTTAATTGAGCCATTTATTTTTATATGTCACAGTCAAATTGCATAGAAAATTGTATTGATATTGAAGGGAAGGTAAAAAATCTCAGTGTTGAAAATGAAGAACATTTTAATTCACATATTTTTATATTTGTTTCTTACAATGCCTATGTATTGAGGGAAAATGCTATAAACTAAGCACAGGAATAGATTGCTTTATTATAGTATGAATTCTCAAGGTTGTTAATCTTTGTGGCACTGAATTCCAAAATTGTCTTTGGTGTAAGAATTAATAGGATTATTTTTTAAAATACAGCTTTTCAGATTTTATCATTGATTTATAATGTCTGGAATACAATGAAAACACAATAGTGGCTTTAAAATGGATTTCAACACTCAATATGACAACAAGGATTTGTATTGCACATTCTCAGATACACATGAATTGAATTGCTCAGAATTCTCTTTATTTGTGTGGCCCTGCTTAGCTATGCTGCATTTTGGTGGTAGCTCCTCTTGACCATATATTTTTCATAAAAGTTGGAAGGAAGGAATCAAGTTGCAAGAGTTTTATTTTTGCCTTCAAAGAGCCACTGTTTGGCTCTAGGTTGTCTGTATCTCCTGGGCCTGTGACTAATCTCCTAGCAGACTTTACCCTTGTGTGGTAAATTATCAGTTAGTTCTACAGAATTTCAATTGTCTATTGAAATTCTTCCTTTAATTTCTGCTTTGTATGTCAGCCATATAATGCATTTTATGTTGAAGGGTACCAACATCTTTTTTTTTTGTAGAATAACCTCAACATTTTAAGTTGAAATTTAAATTGTTAATAGATATAAAGAAACAAATGATCTTAAAGCTTTCAGATTTTCTAGATTCTGCCACATCTTATATATATTTTCCTGTCAGTTGTCTGCTCGATTGACATTATGGCTCCAAATTGAAGTCTAAGAAATCAATATTTTAGGCACTATGTGATGAGTTTCCACAGTGTAACATATTGAAATCTTACAATTAATCTTTGTATGTATCCGTATGTATTTGCATACATATACATGAATGTGTCCATAGATAATGGCATGGTTAAAGACATGTATACACATATGGATGCAACACACACAGACACAGGGACATACACACATACACATACACCCCCTCAATATAATCATCATCCATGTATCTTAAAATTTCCTAGCAGATCTAATTTTCTAATTTATACATGTATGACATTTAATTTTATACCATATAATGGGCATAGAATTTTAATGATGAATTTCCTAAATTAGATGCATGTTTCTGCAAGCTGATCTTCTAATCTAGTATCACTACAGATAGTTCTATATGCACAGATGTGTACATAGATATATATGCAAATATTAATTTTAGAGATTTCATATTATAAACAGGTAGAAAAGGAGAATATAATACTCTCAGCATTAAGTATACATATGATGTATAGACATATATACAGGCAAGACACCACATACTTTTTTTCAATAAAAAGTAATCAAACTATATAAGCAATAGCTTATTCTCGTGGGCATCACATTTTTACTGTCATTTTGAAATTCTTGGTAGGACAGAATGGTAGAAGGGCTTTTGGAAGACTTGTTATAGACTTGGATGTCACCATCTTAAAAATCAAGAGTGCAATCTTCCAGGATGTGGAGTATATCACATATAAGTGACAGACTCCCTCTCTTGTGGCAAACATAAATAAAAATTCAATTAATTAATTTGATTCCAGACCTTCCAGAAACACACTAATTTAGGTTTGATGTATGTTTCCAGATTCAAATTGCCAAACAGGAGATTACTTGATCTCAAGTCAGATGATGTAAATTATCATGTTTATAGACCTAATAGTCCCTACTCCTAAAATATAAGGCAAGATTTCTATATTGAATCATTTTCTTATTTCATTCTACTTAAAGAAAATAATTCTTGGAAGAAAAAATGAGTATAACATGCAAAACTGAAAAGAAAACAGAATAGGATCATATTATGACTGATGACAAAAATGTTTGCAAATATAGTTGGGATGAAAATAAATAGCCAAACTAGTGGAAACACATGAACTATGAACCAATAGCTGAGGAGTTCCCAACTGGATCAGGCCCTCTGGAAAAGTGAGACAGATGATTAGCTTGAACTGTTTGGGATACACCAAGGCAGTGGGACTGGGACCTGTCCTTAGTACATGAACTGGCTATTTGGAACCTGGGGCCTATGCAGGGATACTTTGCTCAGCCTGGATGAAGGGAGGGGGAAACTGGACCTGCCTGGACTGAATCTACCAGGTTGAGATGAATCCCCAGCGGAGTCCTTGCCCTGGAGAAGATGGAAATGGGGGGTGGGCTGGGAGGAGGGTGGGGTGGGGTGGGGTGGGCAGGAGGAGGGAGGACAGGGGAATCTGTGGCTGATATGTAAATTTAAATAAAATTATAATTTTTTTTAAAAAGTAAAAGATGGAAGCATTTTAATATACTTTAAAAAAAGAAAATAAATTAAAGGTAATTCCCAAAGATTCACATGAATTTGAAAATTGAAATAAGCAGATAGATGATGAGCATGCTAGTCTCTCAAAGAAGTCCAAATACCTACTGATTGTGTCCACCACATCCTGTAGATCAATACTTAAATTGAGAAGATCTGACGGGTGAGCTATCTGTAAGTGGAGAGGAACCCAGATTAACAACGACTTCCATTCCTCTGATGATTCTTCATCCCGAGTCACAAAAAAATGCAGCTAAGACCTTATCTATAACTTGGATTCAGCAACTTGAAACCTGGCATCTTGTGTCTCTATCAGTTTTTTTGATCCATTTTATGACAAAAAATAGTGTGCCAATGTATCTCTCACATTATATTTATGAGAACACTGCAAAAATACTGTGAATTCCCTACTCTAAAATACTGGTTGGTGTACACTGAGAATCCAATAAACAAAAAAGTAGCTATAATTATTTTATAAGACAACCAAATTTACATGTTAGGCACTTCCATGATCCAGTGTATTTTGAATAGGAGGCAAAAATTATAAATCAGTATTCTTATTGAAAAGAAAACAGAAGTGAAAAGAAGCCAACTACAGAGAAGGTTCACAAATTCTTCAGTGGAGTGATGGCTATTCTCTTCATTTCTGGCTTGAAAAGTCAGATGCTGTGTTTTACCACCTCCTCCATATCCGGTCTTTAACAACACCTTATTTACTTGCATTCTAATGAATTCCTGCTGCTTTATTCATGAAATTGTTGCCTCTGGAGCAGAACACATGTAGTGGGTAGCCATTCCAGCTTTGACCTGGTAGGCCACCCCCATTGAGGCTTTGGCAAATGTCACGCCTACAAGGCGGAGCCAAGAGAAGACCCCTGAAGACCCCAAGATCCAGATGGGCGGGCTCTCTTGGTTCCTGGATCCTGAGTGCTGGAGATAGACCGAGCAACACCACTGGACCATGCTTCACCTTTCTCAGACCCTGTTACCTATCCCTTCACTTGTAAGTTACCCCACAAAATAAAGCTCCCTTTTAACTACGTGGAGTTGCATTAATATTAAACCAATAAACACGTGTACTGTAAGCCCTAGTTAAAGCTTCCTCCTCTGGTTCAGTTTAATCCAATGTGGCAGCATTTAAGGATATGACCCTGCAGTGGCAGGATGGCCTCAGTTTCAGCTGCCTGTCAGAAGTGGGACAAGGGACCATGTAGAGTAGGAGACAAGAATGATATCGGATGAAAACTAAAAATTATGGAATCTCACACATGAAATGAACCCTCTTCCAACCACATCTTAATGGCAAAGGGACACTTTGAGTAAGCCACAGAAAATGCACTCAATGAGAGGAATTGGAAAAACAAAGTTCTTTGAAAGCAGGAAACATGGAACTTCCTGTTACATAATTTCCCCGTCTCAGCCCTCTGTACATGTCTGAAATTAAATCAAACTCGAAGAGAGATTATTTAATTCTCATTGATTTATGCCCTATTTCAGTACAAAATGAATTAAAATGGTCAATTAATGCATCATTTCTGCCTCCTTGGTTAAGCTCTAAGTCTTACTTTGAGCCATTGAATAGACTTACTGGAGTGTTTTCTTCCTTGATTAATGAGAAGAAACTGCATAACTGAACACCCTCAGAACTAATATTATTACTAAGATGGGGGAACTGACTTGGTCTCTGCCCTTTAGCTCTCCTCAGCAATTGATCATCATGAGCCCATCTTTCTCTGTAATAGGCCCTTCTCAGGCCTGCTTGCTGCCAGTGGGCAGGGCATCTGTTGAGATTCCACAGGGACCTAGTGCACCTCTCCAGGGGCATGTATCTTCATACCTTTCCACTGGTTTCTTTTTCCTTAACATGTATC
This sequence comes from Peromyscus leucopus, assembly GCF_004664715.2. Lineage (NCBI taxonomy): Eukaryota > Metazoa > Chordata > Mammalia > Rodentia > Cricetidae > Peromyscus > Peromyscus leucopus. The sequence continues at coordinate 110,661,777 of NC_051063.1, forward strand.
CACTCTCACCTGTGAAATGAGCAGTATTCCTGGGGTTAAAATAATAAGGATATTGGGCCAGAAGTTTACATAATTTGTTTTGCAGTGAGGGGATGAGGGATATTGAACAGAGACAGACCTTGCTTCCCTTACTTGTGTCCATGTAGTCATGGGAAAATGGCAATTTATAAGTTTCTGTGCTCTATGTGCATTTTTGCTATAAGACAATATTGTATAAAATCTTGAGATGACTAGATGTTGCATAATAAAATATAGGATCTACAAAACCTGGTGTCTATGACTGACATTTAACAAAATATTTTCTGGACTTGTTTAAAATTATATTTAATTTTGAGATGTAGATGACTCATTCATATTTTTACCAATTTACTAGCAATTACAGCCACATAAATTGCAAAGGACATGTTACTAATTTCTGTCCAGCTATCTGCAACTCCAAGAAATTTCAGTACTACTGATCCACCACAGGCTGGGTAACTACTGCTGTTATAAGCACACCCTTCCTGGTATCAGATCAAATATCCCCTGGCCTACCCACACTTTTTTAAGCTTATTTCTATGGTGATATATTGTGTACCCTAATAAAATTTGCTTAAAGATCAGAGGACAGAACAAGCCACTAGATTAAACATAGATGTCAGGCAGTGGTGGCACACACCTTTAATCCCAGCACTTGAGATCTCATGCCTTTGCTTGGGAAGTTACAGGCCTTTAATTCCAGCACTAAGAAGGAAGTGATATGGCTGGGCAGGGAAAGGAATATGAGGCGTGAGGAGACCAGAACTAAAGCTTTTCGGCTGAGGAACCCCATTCTGCTAGAGGCTTTTTGGCTGAGGATTCAGAGGTGTCAGTCAGAAGATTCGAGGAGTTGGCAAAGTGAGACATGGCAGTGGCTTGTTCCTTTGTCTCTCTGATCTTTCAGCATTTACTCCAATATCTGGTTCTGGGATTTTTATTAAAAGACCATTTAGCATTTCGTGTTACACATTTTCACCACTCAGCATTTGCCTGTGTGCTTGTGTATGTTTCTCTTATGTAGGGCATCCTTTCAGGTCTTCCTTGCAGCTCTTACTTCTCTTGGCTCTCATGAAAAATTACCACCCTGGAAGCACATCCTTAGGCCTTTCAGGCTCTGTGTTTTAAAAATCAGGACTTCTAGCCTACAATGACAGAGAGCTGTCACTCAACTGTTTTGTTTTTAATCCCTTCCTTTAAGGAGAAATGAATTAAAATTAAATCAAATATTATCATGGAAACTCTGTCTTTTCATCGTTAGAAACAAATAGAACAATGGAGCAGTTCTGAAGGAGCACTAAACGTCATAAACTCGGCAGAACTTATATATTCAACACACTATGAAGATCTCTGCATTCCTTCTACATACAGCTGTACTCATACACAGGAAAATGCTCAGACCATATAAGATGATGCTCAATAAACTGGGTCATCTTTATATGAAAATGAATACATTAATTTTACTAACAACAATATTAAGTAACGGGAAAATATTCTGAGATGAATATGTAATACTTATTCAGTTATTATTAAAACCCTCTGTGTTTTTCCCTGACTGCCCAGCTTCTGGTACTGAGAGAAGGGCCTCCCAGACCTCCACCTCTCAGCCTAATCTTTTCCCTTGAAACTCCCTGACATGCTTAACTCTAAGTGCCAACAGTTGAGGAGCTTCCTAGGCCCCAAACACTGGGAACAGATTTCACCACCTGCCCAGTTCCAAAGCACTGACTGGCATGGACTCCACAGACCCTAATCACTTAGCCTAAACATCCCATACTTGCCAGCTCCTACATCCAGAAAAGAGAAACAAGGCAAAAATCTAAGATGTGTCTCTGTAAAAATTGCTAACTCAATAAAAATGGATCCCAATGAGAATTACAACTGAATTTCAACATGCAAAAACAAATTAAAATAGACCCTCAATACTCACTGTGCACAACATTCAACTGCCATTAGATCAAGGTTCTCAACATCATTCTCAATACTCTAAATTTTCTACAGGAAAAGTAACAAGCATGTTTTTATGCACAGCCTCAGGTAAGGACTTACTGAATAAGATTCCAGTAGAACTGGAAATACGACCAACAATCATCAAACATTATCTCACAAAACTAAAAGGCTTCCTCATAGCAAAGAAAAGTGGAGCAAACAGACAATTTCAAAGAACAGGAAAAAAAATTTGCCAACTCTTTATCTGACAGGAACTGGTTTTTATAATATACAAAGAATTAAAAATATATACAGTAAGGAGATTAACAACCTAATTAAAATGGAATGTGAAATTTTACAGGAAATAATTCCAAAAAGAAGAAATTCAAATGGCTAGCAAACACTTTAAAATGTGTTAAACATCCTTATTCATTAGATAAATGTAAATTAAAACTACTTTAATATTCCATTTCATGCCAATCAGAATGGCTACCATCAGAACTGACAACAAATGTTGATATGAATGTGTGAAATGAGAACTCATATACAGTTTCTGGGAGTATTAAGTAGTGAATCCACTTTGATAATCAATCCAAAGAGTTCTCCAGATAGGTAGATAGATAGATAGATAGATAGATAGATAGATAGATAGATAGATAGATAGATAGAAATGCCAAAATGCTACAAGATACATCTTAACCCCTCTTGGGCATATACTCAATTGATTTTTACATTCCCTGAAGAGAAACTCTCACATCAATGTTCATCCATTCATCCATTCACAATAGGTAGGAAATGACATCAACCTAGAAATCCATTGACAGATGAATGAAGATAAAAAAATAATGTAGTAAAAATACAGAAAGGACTTACACTCAGCATTTTCAGTTCTTTGAATATTGTATTATACTTAATATTGTTGTTAGTAAAATTAAGTTAATGATTTTGATATAAAGATAGCCCTGTAAATTTATATGTCACTTTGTACTACGCGGGCATTTTCTGTTTGTATACATATGTAATATGTATGTATGTATGTACGTATGTATGTGTGTGTATGTGTATATATGTATATGTATATATGTGTATATATAATATTCTTCATATATATTATATACGAAGAATTGAAGATCTATACATACACCTTTAAAATTTGTTCATTAAATAAACCCTGTCTTCTGCACAGTTTGTGACACATTTAGAGCTACATTTGAAGATTGTCTTATGCTTGACTCATTTCCAGTGGATGAAAAGAAATAGCTGCCAGAATAATACTTGGAGGTAACTGTCATCTTTTAAGGAAATTACACACACACACATCTGTTTAGTGACATCTCTCCAACATGTACCATTGTCAGCTAGAGTAAGGCTTGACTTTGAGACTATAGCAACAGAAATGATAAAAGGATTGTTAAAGCTGGAAGACTCAGGGAGCTGTGAAATGCTGTCTTTTGAAATGACATAGGTAATGCAGCCATGAACTCACAGAAGCTCTCATAACCAGCTCAAGTCCAACCCAGACAAAATTCAGACATAGATAAGATAGATGAGTGTCAGGCAACAAGCACCCTTAAGTAATTGATATCATCATATCATCATTACTGGAAAAGGGGGAGTCATTTTCTCTCTCTCTCTCTCTCTCTCTCTCTCTCTCTCTCTCTCTCTCTCTCTCTCTCTCTCTCTTTCTCTTTCATTGTGGATACTGGTAGTCATCCCACACTCCAGTACATGGCTCACACTTATGAATGTATTGGAGCACTCACTAGATTTAGTAGACTATCTAGAAAAAAAGGAAGACATGAAATTGGGAATGGGGCTGTTTGCCATAAACATAGGAGAGATATTGTAACATGAATTTTATAAGGTCTTATTAAATAAAAAGCATGGGAGCCAGATACTGGGGTGAATGCTGAAAGGGCAGAGAAGCAGAACAAGCCACAGCTAACCTCACCTTACCAACTTCTCAGCTGATCCTGTTTCCACAAATTCTCAAACTGGAAGCCTCTGAGTCCTCTCCTCATCTGAATGTATCTCAGCTGAAATTCTGCTAAAAGCTAAAAGCTTAACTAGGCTCTAGTTCCTGGTCCTCATGCCTAATATACCTTTCTGCTTCGTGCTATCAGTTCCTGGGATTAAAGGCATGTCACCATGCCTGGATGATTCCAGTGTGGCTTTGAGCTCACAGAGATCCAGATGGATCTCTGCCTCCTGAGTGATAGGATTAAAGATATGTGTGCCACCATTTTCTGGCCTCTATTTCTATCTAGTAGCTGTTATGTTCTCTGATCCCAGATAAGTTTACTAGGGTGCACAATATATTTGGGGACACAATATAACCACAAGATAGAGGTGAGATGTGATTATATTTTTTTTGTAAATGTGTAAGAAATTCTCAAAAATTAATGTAAAATTCTCATGTCATTATCATTAAAACTCTATAAATTAACTATAATTATACTAAACAGTAAGGAAAATGATTTTTAGAGATTTTGTTGGTTTGTTTAATATTAAAAGTTCACTAAGTAATGGAGTTGAGGGAAAACTCAGATCTGTATGAAACTGAAGTTCAACTTGTCTGAGATCTGCTGCCACTATGACCAGAGTTCTTGTGGATAATGATCTTACAGACTGTCACTAATGCACTGGAAATATCAGTACCCTCAAAGGGGATTTTAGTGCCTTAGAAAAATGCAGATAGTACATGAGTAAAATGGATTCTCAGAGAAAACTTCAAACGTTTGGGAGTTTGAGCAGCATGCTAAACATCTGGTGCAATGTATACAGACACAGTATGACCAGGAGTGCATCATGCTTGCGCACATATTTTGCACAATGAGAATGCTGTGTGCAACGCTGGGTGCTTTGAGCATGGGAGGACAAGACATGTGTACCATATTTGATCACCCCTGCAACTGTGATGAGAGCCGTTATATTTCAATGATTAATAAATTTGCTTTTTCACAGCAAGTTTTTTTTTTCTTGAAACTTGAATGGTCATATCCTTATAGGAGTAAAGTTATTTCTTCTAAATTTGTGTTTTTGTTCTAACTAGTTATCTTATCAGAAGAATAATGGAATGTATACTGGTATCTTTCTGCTTGGTAGACATATTTGAGACAATATTCTATAATCCCACATGTTCTAGTATTAGCTGGGATTCGTATGGAAGATGACAATTTGATGGCAGGGATAGCCATCACGTTGGTTGGGGAATCCTTGCTACACCATGATCTTGGAGCACAAGATATTCATTCTTACTCAGATTCTTTGGCGTCATTTGTCCATAGCACCACAGGGGGTTAAAACTATGAGGCCAGCTGAATCTGTTTAAGATTTTTCTATACTCAGACACAGAAGAGAGCAACATACCTAGCTTGTGAGAGTGAAACAACAAAGTTTCACAAGTCCAATGAATGCAAGAGCCCAGTTTGTGACAGTCACAAATTTATAAACATTCAATGCTTTTTTCATATATATATATACAAAACTGTAAGACTAGAGAACTTTTATATGAAGTTTGGGATGGAATTTTGATTTTCCACTATTGTTTAAAGAGAATTTGGAGGCTATCCTAGAATATAGAAATACATACCTAAATGAATCAAGAATCTAAGAAAGATTAATTTACTAATTTCTGCAACTTGAGTGGTTTGATAAATATACACATTTATTACACATTAATTTAACAGTCTTACACTGACAGCTAAAATGTTCTGGAAATCTTTCAAGTCATGAAGTATGAAATCATGATTCGTGTGTAAGTCCAGATTTTAAATGGCCCATTATACCAACAAGACCAAAAGTGTAAAGGACATAGATAACATAATATAGGACAATAAAGAATACAGTATTGAAGGTGATAAATATATAGTGTGATGAAATAAGTATAATTGATTTGAGTTTTCATGATCTGGAAAGGCTCCCTGATTGGTGAAAGATAAAAGTGCAGGGAGATCTCAAGTACAGTAAGAAGCTGGGTGTGTTAGAGAATTTTGTGAAGTTTGGGCTGACAATGATTAAGAAATGTATACTTTTAGAACTTGGCAAAGGTACAATCCAAAGTTCATGCTATTTCTGCTAGTACATACATTCACAAGAAAGCCTTGGCCAAATGGCATTGTGGATGATTCATCCAGATACCACCTAAAGGAAAGCAAATCTCAGCTACCAAGACTTGATACAGATCTCTGTGTGGAGGCCCCATATGAAGTCTAATCTCCAAAAACAGATGAACAGGCCAGATGTGCACAGTTAGGCAGCTACCTCACTGGCTCAATAATTCTCATTATAGTGATTGCAATGTAATGTTGGTAAAAAATGAGGTTCAGAGAACCCTTCTTTCCCCCCTTTAATTTCACCACATGGGACAGAGCTGCCATCGAATCCCCAGAACAGAAGAGATGGTGTCTCCTCTCTAGATAAACTCCTGCAGGAACCATTGACAGTTAAGGAAGTGTTTGGGAGTCCCTAGGCTAACTGTATGTATTATACCAAGCACACAGGCATTCCTTAAACAAGAGGCTGAGACATGCTGTGCAGCAGCAGCAACAGCAAGAGCAGCAGCCATAGACAGCTGTGGCACAGGCAGTGTGAATTTGCATGAGATGTAATTTTATTAGATAGATGGCCCTATTTGATTAATCACAGCAACTAGTGGGAGACGCTATTTGCATAGTGCATCTATTTTCTGCCCTAGTGTTCATTTGTATGTGAGACACATTCAGCGAAAAACAGTTAGGAAATGGGCATCAGGCACATAAAAGGTTTATGTTGTTTTTACGAACGAAATTGCTGTTTACAAATACCACACAGCAGGTTCTCTGTTTTATGGACAGGAATAATTCACTCACAAGCTATAAAGGTCCTGCAGAAATGGGTTTGCTTATCTCCATCCCATTTTAAATTATGAGAAGCCCCTGCCACCAAGCTCAAAGTTTGTGCTTTTCCTGGTCATGCCTTGCATATTCACGCACACCAGCCAAATGATGAATACTACTTGGGGACGCTTGTGGGCCACAGTCCATTTATAGCACATAAGCTAAATATCATTTTTGTGAGTACATGCAAACACAGAGGTTTTTCTATAGCATAAAAGAGGAAGAAAAAAAATAGCCACAATCTTTTTTCTTTCCCCCAAAGTACGAATTACATGCCATTTCAAGGAGAAAAGAGAACAACTGTAGTCAAGTCAAAAGCAATTCCTGTTGTTAAAACTGTAGAAACAATCTTCCTACACACAACCGTTTTTTCCTTCTAAAATACATTTAACAGGTAATGTCATTTTGAGCCTCATGCTCTTTACTTTCTATTGCCTCAAATAACCAAGAACCTAGTTTGGAAGAATTGGATATAAAACTTACAATTAATGTAGTCTATGAGAGTGAGAGGAGGAAAAAGAGAAAGAGAGATAGACTCCTGTGACATTTGTTAAAGTGATTGATGCGACTTCTGGATTCATGTGACAATTAAAATATACTTCGTCTATCTGCAGTGGCATCATACCTAATACACAAACACACACACACACAAAAAAAAAAAAAAAAACCGAAACTAAGACTGCAAAACCAAAGAACAATAAAGTTCTAGTAAGTTTGAAAATGAAAGATACAAATAATGAAAATATTGTAGATATTTCACAATTAACTAATATGTAGGCAAAGAAACAAAATAAACAAAAATTGAAGATAAATATTATCATGACATTTTAACTGTGTTGGAAGTTTAAAAAAAGTGGAAAGATTCAATATTAACTTTAAATCAAATCATCAAAACTATATTATATAGATTATTAAGTCAAACCTGAATACAGAAAATTTATAGAATATTTTACATTATATGTACTTACATTGATTTAAAGATTTTTTCCCATGTATAACTTCCACTATAAGTTAAAAAAAATAAGCCACATAGCTAGATAACTTTTGTCAAATATATAAAATTACACACTTTACCAGCATTTCAACACTTTTCATTTGTTTATTTATAGAGGGCTGTCCACAATATATTGAGGCAGAAAACCAAGTCTTGAAACAGTATGTAATTTTCTAACTATATTAAAACAAATCTAGTTAGTATGCTTAGTGTAGCCGTAAACTGAGGCAGTATATAAGATGAAACAAGGAACTGATGGGATAAGGAGAGTGGTGGGGCATAGGTTAATTTATATTTCTTCTGTTTAGTGTTTCCAACAGGTATCATTGCAGAAGGGGCAGAGAAAATGTAAGGGCCAGATGTGGAAGATGATTACAAGAAAACAATCCCTTCCTGACACAGCAGGACAGCTGCATAAGTGAACTTGGACAGGACAGGACAGGACAGCAGACACAAGCATTGCAAGCTCAAAGCAGATCAAACCCCAATATGGGCAGAGTAAGGGAATACAAGGTCCCATGTCTAGCAGAAAATCTTTTGGCAAATGATAGCTTCTCAGAGAGGGAGAGTTGGTTTTCTTTAAGAGTGTTGTCCCTGATAAGATAAACATACCTGAAGTGTGTGGCTATACAACCAAGAATATACTGGACCTTATAGGTTACACACACACACACACACACACACAGAGGTCCCACAATTGGATGGGTAGGGAAGTGGATGGATCTGAGAAGAGCTGACACTGAGGGTGGGGAATAACACTGTGTGTCATTAGACTGAGGTGATCAGAACCAGAAGGCCAAAGTCTTCACTGTTCTCTTTCATTTGTGGATCATAGCTACAAATCCTTAGGTGTGAGTATATAACCTGGAATAACAACAGATACCCGGGGAGGAAAGGTGACAATGGTGCCAAGGAGGGAAGGAGTCACTCTAAAGAGAGAAGGAGCCACTCTAAAGAGGGGAGGAGCCACTCTAAAGAGGGGAGGAGCCACTCCAAAGAGGGGAGGAGATACTCTCAAGAGGGGAGGAGACACTCTGAAGAGGGGAGGAGACACTCTAAAGAGGTGCAGAGTAGAACACAGCTGCTATGGCGTGGGAAATGGGACAAAAACAGGTGGAAGGAGATGCTTGCCTGTGGAATGGGGAGGGAAGGCAGTGCAGAGGGAGGAGGGATAAAGAACACTAAGGATGAAAGAACCATAGGAAATCATGTTATTTCATAATTACTTAAAATTACTTATGTGTAAATATAGGTGTGTGCATATAGTTTAAATGGGTTAAGAACCATCCTCCTAAAAGCCATAGGCTATCTAAGAAAATCCTCAGTGCAGTGCATGTGAAACCCCCATTTGAGTTCCTGATTAGTAGAGTCCAAGAGACTTCCAAACAATATTGACCCTAGCGATTGCCCCTGCTTACTTGCCGTAGTTGGCTGAAGATATCATAGAGTTTAGTCTGAGGACTTAGGGAAATAAAGCAGGAACTGACCCATAATCCTTTCTGCGGAGGGCTAGCTCTCATCTCACCAGAACAAGCTATGAAAGCTGTCAAAAGAGAAAAGCAATCACTGGCCCCACCCAGCTGTAAGCCTACGAACCACAGCAATGACCAGAATGGCAAGATAAACCTAAAGGTCCAGTAGTGAAACTTATATCCAAGAGGTAACTGTCAGGTAGCTGATTGGATTTAAGACAGGCTTAATAAAAGGGACTTCATGTCTAGTACTGTAAACCCGCACTATTCATGGTGGGTGATGCCATGAACCCTAGAAGAGGACCTATACTGGCACTTCCCTAAGTCAATACAATTACTTACTATAGTCTAAATACTTATATTTATACCCACAGATAGGTGTAGCTCTCACCTCTCAAAGAATATTATTTTTGAAGCATGGGAGATCTTTACAAAAATCTGTAAGTGGTTAAAATGTGAACAATTGACCATGGGGTACCCAGGCCCAATCGATATGCATAGTATTATACCTAACAAAGGCTCAGGAGCCATTCCTGAAGACCATAAAATCCAGAGGACTAGGACTTTTGCTGAAAGATAGTGTCTTACATAGAGGACAGGAAGGATGTACCCATGAAATCTAAATATGGTTGCATAAATAGGAATTGGAAAATGACAATACCAACTGACATGTCAATGTGGGTAGGGGAAATATCACAAGGTCCCGTGGCCCAGATGAAGAGCCATAAGGAATTAATGGGTGCTGAGAGATGAAGAATCAATCTTTTCTAGGGATGAATCCTTCAATAGATTATTCAATCCCAAGCAGTCAGATGAGAAAAAACTAAAAAAACTCAGGGGGTGGTATTTACAAATAAATAAATAATATGCACACACACACACACACACACTTGCAAATGCATACACACACTTAAAGAATCAGAAGCCATGAATTTGAGGATTAGAAAGACATTGAAAGAGTTGATTGGAAAAGAGAGAGAGGGGAAATGAGGTAAATACAGTACTTACATATGGAATTCTCAAAACAATTAAAAATACTTTTTAATTTCAATGAATAATATATATTGTATGAAATTCTCAAATAGCTAATAATTAATAATAATAATAACAATAGCTCCTAATTTTTCAGAGGATGTGGATACCCAGGAAAGCAATTTTTCTTGACAAATTTCCCCCAATGGGGTTCTTTTGCAGATTTGATAGTCAGTCATCTAGCTAATAGCTGACATAGCTAGATGAGAACACTGTGCACTTCTGTGAAAACTGAGCAAAGGCCACCAACCGTTCCTCACAATAATATACCAATGTGTCTGAAACAGGTGCATAACTCATTTGGCAACAGATGGTTGTCAAAAGCCCTTTGGTTTTTACTCCTCACAGACACCTTTACACTGTTCCTATTATACACTATTCTTTTCTCTTAAGGTTCATAGTTGTCTCTTACATTAAATACTCCATTAAAATATCATTTTAGCTGTTGCACCTTATTCCACACAAGGATCTTGTTTTGAATAAAAACCCTATTTTTCTTCAGAGGAGTATTCAACATTTTTTTGTAACGTTTCATTGAACACTCATGGTCTTACATCTGCATATGCCTCCAATTATCTGTTAATGACAACATTTAAAATTTTATTATTGCATTTTACTTATTTAGGTATGTATGTGATATTTCTGTTTTTATGTTGGAAAGTTAGCCTGTTGTATATAGTGGAAAACAATATTTTCAACCAATGATCCTGTCTCACATAAGGTAAAGGTCAATGACAGAGAAGTAAAGTTGTCTTATGATCCTCAGATGTGGATCATGGCTTTCACAAACTCTAAAGCATACAATGAACAAGCATAGTTATGAATGTGCATAGACATACATACACATTCACATATACAGGACACAACTATATAAACAAGTTTATAAAAAGTAACAAAAATAAATTAAGATGATTTTCTTTGTCTAATGTCAACGTATCTGGTATAGTCAAAAGTGGTGGCCAGTGATGGGCAAATAAAAGAGGACTTGTAAAATGAAAGAAAATGACACATGTTTTTATATATTTTGAAATGTGTGTGTGTGTGTAAGAACAATGAAAGACAAAATGATCATAAATTTGAGAGAGAGGGAGAGCAAGAGAGGATCCATGGAGGGGCTGGAAGGAGAAAAAGTAAGGCAAGAAATGAGCTAATTATATTATTTTAAATTGAAAGAATTATTACTAAAACTGCATTTGCCACCTAAAATTTATTTAGTAGTAATTTAATATTTATATTTAATTTTTAATATTTGATTTAGTATCATTGTCTAGCACATTAAGTACATGTATATGCAAAACTATTAAAAATTGATAACTCCATGGAAATGATCACGATTGAATTTCATAAGAGCCTGAGATTAAATTATCACTGCTTTCAGGAATTCCTTAAAAGTGTTGATGCTGAGTTTACAGTTGGCATGTAGCTTTGAGAGGTAAGACAGCTAAGTTGAGGCCAAATTCTTGGACTATTTTAATGTTACCCAATTTTTTTTCTTTTCTTTTTTTTTTTTTTGTTTTTTTGTTTTTTTGGTTTTTCTGAGACAGGTTTTCACTGTGTAGCTTTGCACCTTTCCTGGACCTCGCTCAGTAGACCAGGCAGGCCTCGAACTCACAGAGATCCTCCTGGCTCTGCCTCCCAAGTGCGGGGATTAAAGGCGTGTGCTGCCGCCGCCGCCGCCGCCGCAGCCGCCGCCGCCGCCGCCGCCGCCGCCGCCGCCGCTGCCGCCACCCGGCCTGTTACCACATTTTATTTTGTAGTATCTAAAAGAAAACTTGTACCTGAACTTGAGGTAAAAAAAAAAAAAAAACTGGCTATAGATTTTACAGTTTCATTAGACTTTACAACTTTTTTAAAGATTTATTTATCATGTACAGTGCTTTGCTTGCATGTATGTGTATACACCAGAAGAGGGCACGGGATCTCATTACAGATGGCTGTGGGCCACCATGTGGTTGCTAGGAATTGAACTCAGGACCTCTGGAAGAGCAGCCAGTGCTCCTAACCTCTGAGCCATGTCTCCAGCATGACTTTACCATTTCTTTACAGGAGTTAAAACAGGTATCTTCAAGGTGAAATCCAATTTATCAAGACAATGCTTCATCTGCCTAAATGAAACTAAAATTATTGCAAGCTCAATTAAAAGAAAAAAAAAACTATTTTTTTTTTGGTTTTTTTGAGACAGGGTTTCTCTGTGTAGCTTTGCGCCTTTCCTGGAGCTCACTTGGTAGCCCAGGCTGGCCTCGAACTCACAGAGATCCACCTGGCTCTGCCTCCCAAGTGCTGGGATTAAAGGCGTGTGCCACCACGCCCGGCAAAAAACCTAATTTTTATGCATTTCAATGCATTGGCTTATGACAGAACCATGAACAGTGAAAATTGTGTAGTTTTGATTTTTTATATGATATAATAATCTGAAAACAGTGCTCATCCCCTCCACTTCTCCCACCCTGATCACTCATGTTCCCATTCCCAACCACCTGCATTCCACTCACAAAATCTTTTCTATTTCTCCTTCTCAGGGAGATTTGGGCATCCCCTCTTGAGCCCTCCTAGTTACCTAGCCTCTCTGGGGCTGTGCATTGTTGATAGGAATTCCAACCACACCCCATGGTCGTGCATGCCCAGCGGGACACTTAGTCATCTCTGCCTAGTCATTTCCGGGTCCTATGTCCTGCATGATCCATGCCCCATGGTTAGGAAGTCAAGGTATGATCTCTGCTCATGAGCCCGTGTGCGCAGGTGTGTCCTGGCTTTTATAAGCCCCCCCCCCCCTCTCTCCCTTTACCTCTTAATAAAGCTCTAAAAGTTACCACTGGGTTCTGTCGTGATCATGACCTTTCTGCTCGGTAATCAGCACCAGCCACCAGGGCCGTTATCCTTTCAATTGTTCCATAGTTATCCTTTATTTTACAGCTAATAACCACTTATGCATACCATGTTTGTCTTTCTTGGGCTGGATTATCTCACTCAGGATTTTTGTTGTTGTTGTTGTTGTTCCATCCATTTGTCTTCAAATGTCATGATGTCATTGTTTTTAACATCTGAGTAACACTCCATTGTGTATTTATCCATCCCTCAGTTGAGAGACAACTATGTTGTTTCCAGGTTCTGACTATTACAATTAAAGCTGCTATGAATATAGTTGAGCAAGTGTCCTTGTGGTATGATTGAGCATCCTTTGGGTATATGCCCAAGAGGAGAGGTGGGGGGAGCTTGCAGGAGTAGAGGGAGAGGAAACAGTATTATATGAGACAGGAATCTATTTCCAATAAACAAAAATTACAAACAACAAATATTTATGGGAAAATAAATAATATTTTAGTATATTTTTGATTCTATATTTAGTTGCCATAAATATCTTACCTGACCATTTTTAAGGTGGGTGTGCACAGTGCTGAAAATTTCCATTTTGCTGAAAATTTCCATTTAACTTGAACGGAAAATGTGGTCATGTCTATTTACTACATTCTTTCTCCCAAGATATAAATATCTCCTTTGTCATAGTCACAGCTTACTCATGCCATCACCTTTTGGCAAAACCTACATGTGCTATCAGCCATCTTTAAGAATGAAGCACACTAGGTGGAGGGTGGGGGAGGACAAGGGAATCTGTGGCTGATATGTAAAATTAAATTAAATTATAAAATAAAATAAATAAAATTGAAAAAAAATGAAGCATGCTAAGAACAAAACCTGAACCAAAGTTTTTCATAAGCAATTTGAGAGGAACTAAGGGAACCGCATTTGCTGTGTTAATTTTTCACCCAATGTTAAATATTACACTAGCTCCATATTGCTTTTTTTACATTCATAATAAAAAGGTCAAAGGCATCCATAGTTTCCTGTGACATAGTTATGTTAATTTGATTATTCCTTAAACTTGGGACTTAATTGATCTTAATTGATGTTCCTTCAAAGGGACAAATATCTTTGTAGACCAGACTCCATTTCTGAATGTTCTAGAACTTTAGACAAACACTTCTGGCCATTTTCTTCATGTGTACTATAGACACATTAAGCTGGATTTGTCTCCACATGAGGCCCTGCATAGTAAAGATTATTTTATGAGGACTGCTTTGCTTCGTTGTGATGACCATAATCACCAAGATTATGCAGATTTTAACTTGTCAGCTTTCCTTACTGTTGGTAAGTGGAAAGTCTGGCCTAAGTTATCTGGTAAAAAGCTGGACACTCCTCCCTTAGGAGGTAGGATCCAGCTGGGGGAAGGATCCACTGGAGGCAGGACTTTCTTGAGGGCTATAGCCTGGCCTTCATTTCAGCCAATCTCCCTCTCTGCTTCCCATCCATGGAAATGTGAGTAAATAGCTTCATGTAATTATTACAACTACCTGAAGACTTTCCACCACCACAAATTCCCTGCCATGTCTTCAAATTATAGGCCCAAGTAAACAAACTCTCACAAACTTGCTGGTCAGACATTTTGTCACAGCAATGTGAAAAATAATTATTATAACTATGATTTATCCCCGAGGAACCTAATAATTGGAGTTCACCGTGTGCTTTTTACTCTTGCTTATAGCATCATTCCAATCCTATGCTCTGCATCCATCCCCTCCACACGTGCCCATGTTAGATATGTAAAACCAAATACTAAGCAGGTAATCACCCTGGAGTCAGTCCCATGATTGAGTTTTCTTGGGTCCTCTTTTTTGGATTTAAGGAAGATATAGCCTCTTGTGAATATCTCCACATTTTATAAAACACCACAGTGCTCCTTTATTCCAATTCATTTCAAACTTCACTTTTTATCAGCTAAGAAAGAGAAAATAGCAATGTCTTGGAGTAGAATTGTTATGTTTCTGCATTTTTCACAATGTCAGAACTTGTGAATTCATTCAATTACACGTGGTCACGTGGTCTTTGATTATGAAATTTAGAATGACTCCTGACTTTAGCTATGGGCCTACAAGAATAATGGAAAGCTCTCCTTATACCCGATAGCCACAAGAGATGAGCTCAGAAGCTCCTGCAGTATTCTAATGAAGAGATGCCAAGACTGATGGAGAGTGCTGGGTATTCTTACTATGGTTGTAGAATGAATTTAAGTGATGTGTGTGAGACAAAACATCCAATAATGTGTGAACTAGAAAAACTAATAAATATAACAGAAAAGGTTAAGAGAACACCAATATTTCTGACTTGAGTACTGAGTAATTCCAAGGATTGCTTACTAAGGAGGCAGACACAAAAATCTAGGTATAGGCCAGCAAAGACTATGACCAAGCATTAAGAAGGCCTTTCATTTTAACTTATCTATAGGGCAACTTGAAGAAAATGGCCAGGAGATATGATCAGAGATGGATTACAAAGTGAGTTTACAATCAGAGTTTACAAAAGTGTTTGTCCCTCTGATGCATACAAATACAGGAAAAGATAAGGAGAATAATACTTTTTATCAAAGTTAGTATTGTTTTGTTACTTGGTGACAAAGTTCCTTTAAAATTACAAGAGCCACTAAGAGACTATTTTATTTTGAAGATTTGAAGTCAATCTAAAGGTGCCAGCTCTTTGACTGCCTGGCATTTCCACCAGGCATTGTAACCTAGTTGGAAAATAAAGCCCAATAAAGACAACTAAGGAAGGACTGCCAAGAACCACTCCTGGCATTTTGTTCTAACCATGTAGTATACAGGGTGATATGGAAAGCATGACTCCTTCAAGCTCTGTACTATTGACTCATAGCTGTAACCCCAACACTTCAGAGGCTGGGGATTTCTATGAGTCTGAGGCCAGCCTGGGCTACAGAGAAAGATGACAGATAGATAGATAGATAGATAGATAGATAGATAGATAGATAGATAGATAGATAGATAGATAGATAGAGGATAGATATAGACAGATGAATAGATAGATAATAAATAAATACTGATGACATGAGATATGTTAAGTCTTCTGAATGTGTATTCTTTACATGTTATTAAGCTAAAAATTAAACTTGGAGTCTGGATCACTGAAATGCATTCTCTCCACACCAAGAGATACAGTGACAGCCCTAAGTCTGGGGCTTGTTCTACTGAATGATTACAGGCAGGCAATCTCATTAGAAACTGAACATTTCATTGCCACCCACGAAGCAACCCCTAATGCTGAAAGAGCTGAGTAATTTTTTAACATCTCTGACATATTTTAGATGCTAAAGAAGCCGGTATCATCACACAAACATTTGAACACCTTTAATCCACAAATCAATAAATTATTAGCCTGACAATTTGCATCATACGGGTGCAGAGAAGATATATTGGTTTTATGATTGCTTAATTTAGTCCTTATAAAATAACAAACAAAGTTGGAATTGTATTTTCTTTGCTAATTTGTGCAGCCCTGTTGCTGGAGAGCTTCTCTTCAGGTCCCACCAAGCTCCGCAGTCCCACAACCCACATATAAAATAATCAATCAGATGCTTATATTAGTTATAAACTGTATGGCCGTGACAGGCTTCTTGCTAACTGTTTCTATATCTTAAATTAACCCATTTCTATAAATCTATACCTTGCCACATGGCTCGTGGCTTACCAGCATCTTTATATGTTGCTTGTCTTGGCGGTGGCTAGCAGTGTCTCCACCTCCTTCTTCCTGTTCCCCCAATTCTCCTCTCCTTGTCCCACCTATACTTCCTGCCTGGTCACTGGCCAATCAGTGTTTTATTTATATAGAGCGATATCCACAGCACAGCCCCCTCTCTTTCTCTCTCTCTGTCTCCCTCCCTCCCTCCATTCCTTCATCCTGTGTATGTGTGTACATCTGCATATCCATGTTGGTGAATAAACAGGTTAATCAACGGATAATTGCCCCCCCCCCGCTTCATCTCTACCTATGAACTCTCCTGTGCATAAAACAATGGGATACTTGAGTCATAGTATTGCATAAAACATTATAAAATATTTTTAATCCCTAAGACAAAATCAGGTAAGAAAGAGAAGCTCTAGGTACAAAACTACATAATCCAGTTCCAGAATGTTCAGGGCAACCTCATCAGAGATGCTGTCATCTATAATGACTTTAGGAAGTAGTATTGATTTTACAACTTGAGAAGACTCTTTTTGAATGGGTATGGCTTTGGCAAGCAGAAAAACTTGAAAAGATAATGTGAAACCCAGAGCATATCAGATGAATATTGATGGATCTAAATGTCTTATCTTGTGTGGAGTTCTTCATTCTAAAAAATGATTTTAGCAGAATAGAAACTATCTAATTGATTGCTTTTTGAGATAATCTTCCTTTGCTTAGAAACCCTAATTATTTTTTGTTAGAATTTATACCAAGGCTTCTTTTATCTCACCATCCATGTTTATTACAGATTTTTTTTTTATCAATGGCAACAACTTCAATCAATTGCTACCATCATGAATGAACTCATACTACATAGACAAGACTATTTCCGATGCTGTATACTCCCAACTGGATATTCTACTTCTATGCCATTGTTCAAGATTTTCCTCACTACCTTCTGTTATACGAATCTTAAAGAGTCTTATTAATAAAAAAAAAAAAAAAAAACTGAGGCCAGTTATTGGGGTGAGCGTTGGAAGATCAGAGAAGCAGAACAAGCCACAGCTACCTCACCTTGCCAGTTCTTCAGCTGATCCTCAGATTGGAAACCTCTGAGTCCTCATCCAGAATGAATCTGAGCTGAACTGCTGCTCTAAAGCCTGAAAGCTTAACCAGCTAAAAGCTTCTAGTTCCTGGTCTTCACACCTTATATACCTTTCTGCTTTCTGCCATCACTCCCTGGGATTAAGGGCATGAATCAACATGTCTGTCTATTTTCAGTGTGGCCTTGAACTCACAGAGATCCTAGCCTTCAGAAGACTAGGATTAAAGGTGTGACTAGCCTCTGTATCGAGTGGCTGTTCTGTTCTCTGACCCTAGATAAGTTTATTAGGGTCAAATAATATTTTGGAGAACACAATACCACCATAACCTCCCATTAACATTTTTCCCCATAATTCAATAGATGGTACCTCCATCCAAATGCCTGGCACAAAATCTGAAAATGATTTTGTTTTCCTTTTTATTTTTGAAATTATAATGTAATTACAACACCTCTACCTTCTCCTTTCTCCCTACAAACCCTTCCATATACCTTCCCTTACTCTCTTTCAAATTCATGGCCTCTTTCTTCACTGATTGTTATTTTATGCATAAATGTAAATATAAACTACACAACCTGTATACTGCTACTTGTTTGTATGTTTTCAGAGTTGACTATTTGATTGACAACTCCTGTGTTTTCATACTCCACATACAATTAATTATTATGTACTAATAATTATTTGTTATAACTATCTCACACTTATGTCCATCTCTGTTCTCACAGATGATACTAATGAGTTTACAAATTAAAGTCAATATATGTCTATGAAAAGTGTATCCTGTTTTGAAAACACTATCGTGCCATAGGAAAAATTTATGCAAAAAAAAACAACCCTCCACATCTCCTTGTATTTATTTCTAATCTGCAGTAAGTAGTAATCTGAACCATATATATCTTGTGTGACTTTTGAACACGATATAAGTAGCAGATGGGATTAATATCACAAGCCCTTTAGGGAAAAATGTCAAACCATTACTTACAGCTAGAAGACTGTAAAGTGAACAGTACAGGTACACATTTGAGTACATTTGAGTCATGCTATTTAAAAGGAAGAGAGCAGGCTGGGTGGTGGTGGCGTCTTTAATCCCAGCACTTGAAGAACAGAACCAGGCAGATATCTGTGAGTTCAAGGCCAGACTGATCTACAGAGCGAGATCCAGGAAAGGCACCGAAACTGCGCAGAGAAACCCTGTGTTGTAAAACCAAAGAAGAAGAAGAAGAAGAAGAAGAAGAAGAAGAAGAAGAAGAAGAAGAAGAAGAAGAAGAAGAGGAGAGCAAAATTCCCCCATGTGTGAACTAATATTTTATATATATATATATATATGTATATATATATATATATATGAAGATTATAAGAATAGAGGAGATAAACAAATTTATAACATAGAAGAAATTTCCCTGTACAAAGCTGTCTGAAAATGAAAAAGCAGTATTTAGCAATAGTTATCTAGCCCTGGAGAAAATGAGCCAGGGACAAAACAAGAGTATGCTTGGGACATTCAAGTACAGAGGAGGAATCTTGCAGATCTTCCAACCTGTGTCCTTCTATCGCTGGCAAATATGTCCAGAATGTTCTCACTTTCTGATTCACCTTTTTGAGACTTTAAAGAATGTTTTTGTGGATTGTGAGTAAACAGAACCCTAGGACTTTATGAAGCATGAAGAAGCAGCGTTCAAGTGCAAATAAAACCCTGCTGAGAAACAAGGAGATAGAATCCCTGATGGAGGCATCAAAGAGACACACATTTTCCTAGTGGTGGTAATTGATGACCCTTTGATATTGCTCCCAGGACACAATTTAACAAGGCTCAACTTACAGTTTATATTATAGGAGACAATCTGTGTGTTTACAAAAGAAACACAAAACAAAATGACAAACAAATAAATACTTCCTCACATCCAGGAAGAACTAAAGGTTCCATTTTCCTAAGAGTGAGCCAGCAAACAGCTGAACTGCCCTGTGAGTCACTATGTAGCAACTTATCTGAAAGTATCACTTATTCTGCACCACAGTGGCATTTCAAAGCCCCATCAGTTACTGAAATGCACACAAAGGTTACTAACACATAGTCCATTGGGCCAGTTATTTTTCAAAAGTCATATACTTAGTATCTACTGTGAGTCAGCATTGTAGAGACCTAAAATTGAATAGATGAGTAAGTCATGGCTACTTCAAAGGAATTTTAGTGCTGCTGAGATTAATAGATGAAGCATTCTATGGTAACCAGAATTTAGCAGGTAGTCTTGATCCTGAAGTAACAAAAAAAAAAAAAAAAAAAAAAAAAAAAACCTAAAAAGAAATCCAAACAACAAAGTAGTACTTTATGGATACAGAGGAAAGAGATAGGGTAGCATGAGGGAAGGAAAGATGGCATCTACTCATTGAAGATGACATTTGGGAAGTATAACGAGACCTGGATGGAGTGTTGGAGGAATCGAGGAATCAACATTTTTGAGGTACATAAATCATATCAATAAATATGACAGAATAAGGTAGAGCATCCAGAGGGTGATTTTTGCTCCACAGCAAGATGGAACTTAGAGAAAGCTTTTTGTTAAACAGATGTGAGTCAACCAGACTGAAGTATCTATTTGGTACATAGGTCACAATGTTCACATCTGCTTTATGAAAGCTAATAGCTATAGTGGCTTGGGATCAAAAGGATAAAACTTTAAATTTCAGTCAAAAAGAACATAATATAAACAAGATTTGATAATAAACGTGCAGTGTACCATTGGGGGCATTTTTAAAATTATTAGTTTAGTATAGGATTGGTCTTGGTATAGGACTTGTATAAAAGCATGAATTAAACTGTATTCACTTTCTTCTTCTGCTAGGTGGTACAAGTGCTTACTCCCCACATGCACCACTACAATCACCCTGTTGTATCTGGCACCTGTTGTCAGGGAGCACAGTAATGTCCTTGTCTAGTTTACAGTAGATATGCACTTTCAATCTCCAAATATGTGAAATAAGTAAAGCTCTAGTCTTTAAAAAGTTAGTTGTCTCAAATATTTTGTTGTGGTGTTCCAGATATAATACACACATATACTTATATATACACATAACACACACACATATATGTATATATATATATATATATATATATATATATATATATATACATGATATGAACACCAAATCATATAGATACATATATCAGTATGGGTATGTATTATATTTAATGATCAAAGTTGTTTGGAACTCATGGGATGTCGTTGCTTTAACATAAGTTTGGTATTGCCAGATGCTCGAGTTCACAGACAGAAGAAATTAAGATTACATGGAAAAACTTTTGAGAGAAAACCATCATAAATATGGTATCCATCAGTTAAGTATTTCCAGTAAACAGCAAGCCTTGAAATCATTGTAATTTCTTGAAACAAGAGCAACGATCTTCAGACGTTTTTATAAATTCCAAGGCCACAATAATCAGTCATAATGAGTTATAATAGAAAACAATAAAAAAAAGAAAAACTAATAATATGTGTGTAAATGCCCTAGTAATTTTGTAGATACTATACGATGCCAAACAATGTGGATTTTTGTAGGAACACACATTCAAATATAATTGATAGTGTTGCTTATCTTAATGTAGAGTTGGAACAAAATAGAAATTTTCTGTATTGCTTTGCAATTGAGATAACTTAGGTCCAGAGAATTAGCTCAAGTTCAAGATCACACCCTCAATTTAATTCTATACTAACAGGTAAAGCATATACTGTTTTTTTTGTATATTGAAAACAGCCCCACGACCTTGTAACTATGTGAGTCTATAACAATTCAATTAGGTATTCACTTAGTTTTAGTTTAAAGATAAAGACATAGAAAAATTAAATGTGCACATTTCACTTCACACATTGAAATCATATCAAATGTTCGTTTGCTTTTTTTCTGACTGGAAAGTTATAGAATAGCATGAACTAAACAATTTGCCGAGGTAACACAATTGGTAAATGACTGAGAATTTGAAAATGGGCTCTCCCTTCATTCATGCATTCTGTAATGCCCAAGTGCACTTTAGAACAATTTTCATACACCACCTGGAATTACCATGTCATCTTCAGAGATTATGAGAGAAGACAGCCTTACTAATATTTCAAGAGCACTGTGATATTTTTGGTTCACTTATTGCAGATCTGAGGGCTGCTGACTGGGCTCTGCCTTTGATTTCAGATGTGCTGTGTTACTTCTCTGAGTACTAAGTATCTGGTACATCCCATGTCTAGAAGATTCACCTGATCTCTCCAGGAAGTCTTCTTCTCTCAAGTATTTCTTTTACTTGAGTTCAAATGGCATTTTGTTCACAGAACTCTGCAGAATGCCTTATAAGTAAAACCATAGGCGTTCATTACTTCACTAACTGAGGTTTTTAGGTATAGAAGTATGTGTACATCATATGGACCAATGTAAGTGGAGAATAATTGTGGAAGTCGAGTCAGGTTCTGTGGACGAGTGAAACGCAGACTAGGATAAGAAAAGACTTAGTTAAAACACCATGAAATTAACTTTAGCTATTCACCTTTACATCTAAAATTCACATCTTCATCTGTTAAAGGACTATTTCATAAGCCCACCCCACATGTAGTAAGAAGTACCAGCAATAATGGATGTGAAATGCCTTATAAAGCAACTGTCAGAGGCCTCAGGGCTTTTAGAAGTCTCCAGGTAGGATTCAGACTATTAAAAAACACGCACGCAAAAATGTCACTTTGCAGTTTCACTGGTATCACTGAAAACTTAATAATCTTTCAATTATGCATATAGATAGTGCAAGTGACACCCTCCTTCACATGACCTGGGGCTTTGTCAGTAGCATGGGCAATACTGGCATTCTCTTATAATATTACAACTATTGAAGATGTATGGAAATCTGTCAGCATTCTGATAAATTCTGCTAATGATTTTCCAGAAGCATTTGGACAAGTATATTAGAAAACAAAACTGTTTCATACACTTTATATTATGTACTTAGCGACATTTATGAATATTCTTCTCAGAAAATTTCCCTAACCGTCTCCTGATTTACCAAGAGATCCATATTGGGAAAAGGTTAAAAACTCCAGTTATTGCTCCTTTACCCAGCCTGTTAATTCCAAAATCTTAGCTTCAGACAGCTGACTGTGCTAGGCCATGGGACCCTGACTGGGGGTGTATAGTGAGAGCATCTGAGGGCTTCACAACTGTATGGAAGCTGGTGTTAGGAATTTAAGATGATGTTAGATACTGTTTGCTTTGCACCTGCTCATAATGATCCAGAGCAAGTATTAAGAAAGCCTGCCAAATGTCAGACAGGGTTTCCTCATATCAAGTTACTGTCCCCATTGCCTACAGCTCGGCGAGATGCTAAATTCATGAATTCAGGGTTCAACACCACAATCTTTCCTTATACCTTGATACTTACCAGATAACTTAAGAGTAGACTCACAGGTCACTACATCAATTTACATTTATCTTACTTCTAATTCAGAATCATCACATGCCAACTTAACTCAAGAAAGCTGTGAGCCTTCTGAGAGGCACAGAATTTTTACTTTTTTAAAATAAAATTTTGAGATTATGATATAGTAACATCATATCCCTATTTACTTTCCTCTCTCCAAAGCACCACATGTATACTTCCTTGCTTTATTGAAAAATTATAGCCTCATTTTGATTAATTTTTGTTACAGAGATGTATATGTGTATATTTATACGTATACACATAAATTCCTAACTACATAAATACAACCTACACAGTCTGTGTGAAGTTACTTGTATGTATGTTTTCAGAGCTGATGATCAGGTGTCGGATAACCAATTGGTGTGCTTTCCCTGGGGAATACCATATCTTCTGCTCTCACCATTCCTCAGTTGCCTATAGCTTTTAGTGTAGGGTTGAGGCCTCTTTGGGTTTTCCCTTGTCCAAATAGCATATCTATTTCTACATTCCGGGTTTAGCTAGTGTTTATGTAGTCATATTGGTGGGACTTTCTGAGTATAGCTTCTGACACACCTAGGAGACACAATCTCTTAGCAAACTCCTTGCTTCCTTGGCTCTGACAATGTTCCTTGGCCCCCTTTCCACAATGACCTCTGAGCCTTAGGTACAGCAGTTATATTTAGATGCATTCATTGGAACTGGGCTTCACAACTTCACATTTTGGATTCTTGTGGTTTTCTGTAAAGGTAATCCTCTGCTGGAAATAGAAAATTTACTTAATAAAGGGTGAGGATTACACTTACCTGTGGGTATAAAGACCAATATTTAGAATGTAGTCAGGAATTTTGTTGTTCTGGTAAAATGGTGGTTATAAGTTCTCCAAGACCCATAAATTCACTAGTCCTAAATAGTTGGCTAGGGTTCTAAGTTTCTAGTACAAGGCATGATTTTGCTCTTATTGAGTGGGTCTTACATCTAATTGAAGAGCTGTTGGTTACTGCCAAGGTATATGTGCCTCTATTGAACCTTTAAGGTTATCACACCATATTGATTATTTTTGTGGCTCATAAGATTCATAGCTATGTAGTACTTTTGGTTCTTCTCCTCTTCCGGGAGCTTGCATGGCATCTTCTTGTAACAGGAAAATTATATATAATATAATTACATCATATTCTCATTATCTTTCCTTTCTCCAAAGACTCCCATATACACATTCATGCTCTCTTTCAAATTTATAACTTATTTTTTTAATTAATATTTGTTACCCAGGGAGGAGGCTCTTAAGTAATTTCCAGCACAGGGACCTTTGTGCTCCAAGTCTTAAGGGTATGGTGTCTTCAGTAATAATGAATTAACTACTACCACTGTGGGGAAACTAAGGGAAAATGCATTAGTTTTTAATATTTTGTCAGTCTCCTGGACAAGCCTGACCAACACCATAAGAGAGAGCTTTATGTGCCCCATGTTGGGAGTTTGTTACAACCTCTTTGGCTATTGGAAGGAACATTGTCAGCCCAGATGAGAAAATTTCATTTAAACTATATATGTGTATTTATACCCAGACTTGCATGGATTGTAGGGTTTTCAGGTATACAGCTAATAGTATACTTTATTGAACTTTAAATAAAATTTTATTGTTCAAAGCCTGTCACACAATTTAATACCTCTCTACTTGTAAATAATTATTCTCACTCTCCACAGAAACACTGCTTCTGAACTTCTCATCTGGCAACACAAGCGCTACAACCCTGCCTATAATAGAACAGTAGAAATGCCTCTTTGATTTGAGTTGAAAGCAGGACACCAGGATATGGCTCTTGCACCCAGTATCAGGAATGTACAAATGTCCTTTTGTAATTCAAAAATACAAAATTGATTATCTGTAGGCATGGACAATGATGACAGTAAACCATTATATATGTCAAAAGAAACCAGTAACTGGAAGTTATAGCAATCAGTCTGCAGTCCTTCTCCTCAGTAATTTTTTTTGAGTTACCTGTTCTGAAGTTGTCAGTGAGGAACCTGCCTTGAGCTTCCTGTCACAGTTCGCTGATAAAGGCAAAGCACTATCCTAGGTGTTAGAACATGCCAGCTCCAATAACTCCTTCCATTCCACACATTGCACCCATTCCAGAGTCCTTCCCTTATTTAGAAATTTCGGTCACTAAAGCTTCTTCTGTAGTTAGCAAGGAGGCCACCCCAGCAGCACCCAGTAAGCAGTTTCCACCATGTTCCCAAAATGTCTGAGCATAGCATCATAACCAACTTCTGAAGAACCCTGCAGAATTTTTTTCACTATCAAAGATGATTCAACACCTCTTTCTTAGCAATAGTCATTGCAGGAATTGTGAGTGTTCTTTTAATAACTTCTATACCTATTTTCTGATCTTCATGAGTGGTTTTTAATGAGTACAAGGCTAGGCTTGATATGTACCAAAGCAGATCACAGCCCCCTCCTATAACAATGTGCTCTTCAATAGTTGTTCTCGTAGTATTGAGAGCATCCTTAACCCTGTCATTCTTCTCATTCACTTCAACATCACTCTTCCCTCCAACCTTCAACACATTTAGTTCATCTGCAAGATTAGTTAGTCATCCGCTCATCTTTTCCTTTTCATATTCACTAGTGTGATATTTAACGGCTGAGTGATTTCTTGAATACACTTTTCATTTGAGCTTTGCCACCTTTTTCTTTCAAGCATGGTGTCATCTTGGGTGACAATAATCTCTCCAGCTTTTCTTAACTCACGATCTTGAACATCTTCAAGATTGAGAATCAACCCCTCTTCTTTAAATGCGGCACCACCGGTAGCAATAGCCGTGTCTCCAAGCTGGTTTATTCTATTGTTCAAACACTGGAGCTTTGACAGCTACTGCCTGAAGACCACATTTTAGTCTCTTCAAAACCAGTGTGCCTAGAGCCTCTTTGTCAACACCGTCAGTAATTATGGCCAAGGGATTCTGATGAGGATTGGCATTTCAAACGCAGGTACAGTAGACTGGACACTAGAAATTTGCTTTTCACTAAACAGAACATAGGCATCTTGGAATTCATATTTTTGACCTTTTGATGTGCTAGTAAAATATGGGGAAATGTATCCTCTATTGAACTTCATGCCTTCAATAATTTCTCATCCAACATGCAGGGTTTCCCCATGCTTGACTGTGATGATACCCTTTCTTCCAACCTTTTTCATTGCATGAGAAATAGTGTTTCAATATCTTTGTCCCCATTTGCAGAAACTGTAGCAACTTGGGCAATTTCTTGAGGGTTTGTTACAGGATTAGATTATTATTTTTTAATTCAGCAACTACAGCACCAACAGCCAACATCTCACCTTTCTGGATTTCTACTGGATTAGCCCCTTTGCTGATCTACTCAAAACCATGCTTGGCAATAGAACACGCCAGAGCAGTAGCAGTGGTAGTGCCATTCCCAGCCCCTCATTTGTGTTATTGGCAACATCTTGAACAAGTTTAGCTCCTGTGTTTTTGTATTTATCCTTTAAATCAACTGCCTTTGCAACAATGTCCCCTCCCCTCCATCTTTAGTTACTTTGGGACTTCCCCAGCTCTCTTCAGTAATCACTATTCTTCCCATTGGCCCCACTGTAACAGTTGCAGCATTGGCTAAAAAGTTTATACCTTGAAGCATTAAGGCTTTAGCAGCCCCACTGCATTTTACATTTTTGGCATAGTTCAGGTTGAGGTAAAGAGCCAGTGCCCTGGATACTGGTCTCATCTCGTGAAGGACTATGGGTATTCTAAGCATTTCTCTGAGGTACCAGGGGAGCACACACAGCAAGGCAAGCTGTCAGTAGTGAGTGAGGGCATGTCACTTCTTATAACTTTTCAGACCTGTTTACTATTATCTTACTATCTTGTTGCCTCCTGTATTGATCTCTCTGACCTTAGTTAGAGCTACCATCCCATTTTCTATTTTGGCCCATCAAATCAAATGTAACCTATGAATCCTTTCTATACCTCCCCCATGTCCTATCCTTACAATGATTCTTTTTTTTTACTTTCTTTGTTTCTATAGTTACTTGAGAATATGTAACTACAACTGAAAAATTAGAGATAGCCTAAGATCTCCCCCCACCTCTCTCTCTCACACACACACACACACACAGTATTTGTCTCTCTGAGTCTGCATTCCCTTACTCAATATGATCTTTTTTCAGTTCAATTTATTTACCTGCAAAGTTTATGATTTCAATATTTTTCAGATGAATCGTATTTCATAATGTACATGTATCACATTCTCATTATACATTTTTCAGTTGAAGGGCACTTAGGTTGTTTCTATTTTCTATATATTGTGGTCATTAGAACTACAATTAAAATGACTGAGCATGTTTGTGTGGAGTAGGATGTTGAGTCCTTTGGGCATATACCAAGGAGTAGTATATCTAGGTAGTACGATAGATTAATTTTTAGATTTTTACACAAATTTCACACTGATTCCAGATTGGCTGGATCACTTTGCAATTTTACCACTGGTGAATGAAGGTTCCCTTTTCCTCATATACCCTCCAACTTTTAGTGTTGGTTGTTGAATTGACCCTACACATTATATCTGAATTAAGATGAAAATTCAGTATCATTTGATTTCCATTTCCCAAATTGCTAAGAAAAATGAAATGTTTTGTAGATATTATTAACCATCTTTTTTCCTTCACTTGAAAACATTTTGTTTAAGTGATGGGCCTGTTTTAATGAATGGGTCATTTAGTTTTTTGATTATTTGTTTTTAAGTTCTTTATGTATTCAGGATATTAATCTTCTGACAGATATACAGCTAGCAAATATTCTCTCTGACTCTGTGGGCTTTCTCTTCACCGAGTTCATTGTTTCTTTAGCTGTGTAGAAGATTTTATTTGTATGTCCATGACCTCTCCCTCTCTTGTTTAGTTGTTGGTGTACAGCAAAGAGCAAACCTATTGATTTATGCATGTTGATTCTATATCCTGCCACGTGGCTGTATTTGTTTGTTGTTTCTAGAGGTTTTCTGGCAGATTTTCTGCATTTCTACTGTATAGTATATTATCATCTGCAAATGAAAATAGTATGATGATCTCTTTCTTGTTTGTACGCCTGTAATTTCCTTTTCTTGCCTTATTGCTCTAGCTAGCACTTCTAGCACAAGGTAGAAATGGGCTGTAAGAATGGCTTAAATCAATAAAAACAAGTGACAGCTCATACTGGTAAGGATGTAGAGCAAAGAAACCACTCATTCATTGCTGGTCAAAGTGAAAACGTGTACAATCAATATGGAAATCAGTATGGAAGTTATTCAGGAATATGGAAATCAATTAACCTCAACATCTAGCTATACCACTCTTGGGCATATACCCAAAGGATACTTTAGGTTCATCCTACCACAATGACACTTATGTAAACATGTTCAAACATGCTCTATTGACAGTAGCTAGAAAAAAAGAAAACAACTAGATGTCCCTCAGTAGATTAATAGATAAAGAATATGTGGTATATTTAAACAATGGAAAATTAGCCATTAAAAATGAAATTTGCAGGTAAGTGGATGGAAACAGAAAAAAAAACATCCTGATTGATATATCACACACACATAAATACAAATATGGCATGTTTTCCTTATATGTGGATATTACTTGTTAAGTCAATGATAAACAAGCTAGAACCCACAGAACCATAGATGTTGTGTATAGAGTATAGGAGTAAAGGGGATAGATATTTCTTACCAAGAAAGGGAAAAGGAATAGTTGTGAATGGATGTGGGGGCTGAACTAGTAAAATCAAGAAAGGAGGGAGAGGTAAAGGGGACAAGGGATTTTTTTTTTGTTCCTTCAATTGGGTATGTTAATTTAAATTGGTTGTTAAGGTCTTTTAGTACTTGGAATGCATTTTTTCCAGGCTCCTGTGATTTCAAAGTTACCATGGTGAAATCAACTCCTATTCTGATGTGTTTTCTTTTATATGTAACTTGTGTTTCTCTTTTGTAGCTCAATGCATTTTGTTTTATACCTTAGTGTTTTAACTATGTTATTCAATGGGGATATTCATTTATGACATTGTCTATTTGGTGTTTATTGTATATGTTTGCTATGTCTTTCCTTAGTTTGGGGAAATTTTCTCTATGATCTTGTTGAAGACCTGGTCTATGCCATTAACTTGAGATTCTTTTTCTTCATCTATGCCTATAATTCAAACTTTTGTTGTGGTTTTGGTGTTTCATATTTCCTGCATGTTTCTTTTCTGCGTTTTTGGTTTTAGTTTTTCAGATCCCTTGCTTATTTGGTCTAGAACCTTTGTCCTTGAGTCCCGAAAATCTATCTTCTGCTTGATTCATTATACTTGTAAAGCTTTTCTTTGAGTTCTTTAGTTGGATTTTCCAATCCCATCTTCATTTCTCCTGGTTCCTCTTCAGTGTTTCTATCACTTTATTGAATTCCATTTTCATGTCCTCGGTCTTCATAATTTCCCTCAGCTTGTGTTTGTGCTTTATTGCACATAACTCAAGAGCTCATTCCCAAGTTTTTTTTCTCTTTAGTTTCACTGAGTTGTTTCTTTGTGTCTTCTTTACACTCCTTGACTTTCTTCATGAAGTTTAAATCCTGTGTCCTGATGTTAATCTAAGTAATTCCCATTGGTAAATATTTCTACAAGACTGGTAGGTTTCTGTTTTTTTTTTTTAAGATTTTGGCTTGCTCTTT